>NC_028359.1:18177821-18235472 GCF_000741045.1 Vigna radiata var. radiata | reverse complement strand
TTTTTTTTTTAAAAAAAAATAACTTAGGCAGCGGGTCTGTAGACAACCGCGGCATATATCGAAACTTATATACCGCGGTTTCAACCGCGGCCTAAAGTCTTTGACTTACTACCGCGGTAAAATATACCGCGGTTCGTAAACCGCGACCTATAGTGAAAAATAACCGCGGTAAAATCCCCTCGCTGCACTAGTGCTTGGTGCATTCAGTCTTGGCTGGATTCTCCTTCTGTAGAGAATCAGTTAATGATCGATCGATTTCTATTGGTATAGTTGAAAACAGGTTCGGTCTAAGTATAATTTTATATTTTCCCTTAGTAGTTAGCCTAATTAGGGTATTTAAAATAAGTTAAGTATTCAATATTGTACTCGTCTTCAGTATGTAAATAAATGTTAGATTCTTTTCGTGGTCGGTCTTACGTATATATTTCTATAAGCTTAGAGTGCTCGGTCTTGTACTAACACTCGATTTTCTTAGTGCTCGGTCTTGTACTAGCACTTGGTCTCCTTAGTGTTCGGTCTTGTACTAAGTACTCGGCCTCGTTGTAATACTCTGTCATAGACTTGTATTCGGTACTACTAGTGTTCGGCCCAATTCAATAGTATTCGGCTTAAGCCAAAAGTATTCGGTCTAAACCCTTAGGGTTTGGTCCTAGCTTTCGAATAATGAAAATTCGTCAGTCTCACCATAAGTGTTCGGTTCAACTAAAATCTTAAATTTGGTAATAATGTTCGGTCATGTTAATCTCTAGGTAGTGTTCTTTCGCTCGGTCTTGCTCATAAGATGAGTGATCTCTTCTTTTCAGCCTTGTCCAAGGGTGGGACTTTGTGTTTACTATTCGGTATAATGTGTATGAATGAAGAAGTATGATTATGTTAAAGTATGATGTGATTTGTATAAATATGGATATGAAAGAGTGTCTCAAGGAGGAATATCTCGTGGATGGTTATTGAATGGTAAAGTATGAATGTGGTCAAAACTTAGCTGGCATTTATCCTGATATTTTGTGATTGCTCATTCTCACATAGAGAAGAGTAACTCGTGTGAGAATGGCAGGAGGTCCTAATCCATAAGGTTAACTTGGTCGAGGTATAACGGACTAACCTCGGGTGACAGTTGTTGAGGGCATCCCAACTACTACACCATTTGGGTGCATAAACATCGTAGCTACATAATTCATACAATCCGGATGAGTCAAGTTAGTGGTCGGTCATTGCATACATATTTTTTTTTGTTATTGTCTGAAGTGTGTGTATGATGATTGTATGCTCTAAGTGAATCTGTTATGTTTTTATGATTAATTAAATTACATAAGCTTATCATACTCTTCTGTCTTGTCTTTGTTTGTCCGTTCGGTCAACCTTCCTGTTGCAATGATCATCTTGTGGATGTGAGCAGAAGGGGACGAGTGCTCACTAAAAGAAGCATTGGAGATCTAGACTCCTGAAGTATAGTTGTAGGACCGTACGGTCAATAGTAGTAGTATATATTTTGTATAACCGTTCGATTTAGGCATAGTTTTGGAAACCGTTCGGCTTATTCTTACAATTTGTAACAGACTTTATAATACCTTGTAAACTTTTAAATAAATTTGGGTATTTTAGGAGATCTTGAACTCATGTTTTAAATTCTTTAATTGTCCCATCATATTATTATATGTTAACTCCTTTATATAGTTTTAAGCTATATTTATTGTGATGTTACACAAAAAACATATAAACATAAGAGTGAACTTTAGTGCAATATACGTTTATATCAAATTTTAGATATAAGATTTAATTAAATAATAGTTATCACAATTTTAAGATAATAAGTTGATAACATAACTATAAAGTAGAAAGTAGAATTCATAGTCATTCAAAAATAATTATAAAATTAAACTTTATATTAATAAAAATTATTTATAAAATTAAGCTAAAGAAATTAAATAGCAGCATCTTCTTATCAAGTATATGTTTTAGGGAAATTTCATCTCCCTCCATCAAGTATCTGTTTTAGGGGAATCTCATTTCTCTCTGCTCACATCCACAAGATGATCATAGCAAAGAAGAGAACACATTAACATACAAACACAAATAAAAGGGTAAGCTAGATTACAATTAAAAATAAATACATATAAACTCATCCAAACATTTTTCATACAACAAACATATCAATATACTATCATTAAAAACTTTATGCATGACTCTAATATGAATGGATTGTCCAGACTTAGAATGAATGTCGAGCTATGGAAGGTTGTGCACTTGTGGTGGCTTCACTGTACCACACTCACAAGGTTAGTCTATTTCATGCCTTGGATCATACTAGAAGCGTCCAAGACTAAGACCTCTTGCTACTCTTAACACATGTGTCAATCCTCTCTATGTGAGAATGAATGACATAAGAGTGTCAAAATAACCCCCAAGACTGAGCTCCCTGCATTCAAACTAAAGATACTTGGAACTACACCCAAAATTCCACCTTGGAACTCACTTTCACAACTTTGAACACCTTTGAAACCATGTACATATGTCACTTTACTTTCACATTGAATATCAACATATATCATCTTTAATCATACCTTATAAGACATTAAAGAACCAAACAAATCATTAGAAAACACTTGAAACCATTCCATATATGTTAATACACAAGAATAATCCAAGAAGAACCACTAAACAACACAAAACCTCTTTAAACTCATACTTAGGCAAGGAAACTAGCTTTGAAACCCTCACCAATAGCTCCGGAACGGTCCAAAACCCCCAAAACGACCTAAAGAACGTCCAAAACAGACATTTAGAACCTTGAAAACCCCTTGAAACTGGTGTAGTGGTGCCTAGTTGCGCCCAGTGGTTCCTAGCTACGCCCAGTGGCGTCCGAGCGTCCTGACCACTGTAAAATGGGCACTCAACACCCTGTTTGGGTGCTCAATGTTATCAGTAAGATAAAAAGTCAATTTTCTCACTTTGAACATTTTACCCCCAACTTCTAAAGGTTTTTAGGACCCTCCAAACCTTGAGAAAACTCTGAAAACACGGTTGTAACTTAACCCTTTAAAACTCAAACTCACTCCTACAAGCTACCCAATTTCAATTCTACACTTTTCAACCTTTATACCACTTTACAACCTGCATAAACAAGTCTAAATACACTTGTTAACACTCTCCAATACCTCAGATTTGTCCCAACTATTCTACTTCTCATTTTCAACCCTTAAAACCTCTAAAATGAGTTAAAATCTCAACCTATGAAGCCATTTACCATTTCATAACAGATTTTTCTGGCATTAGTACTTAGACAAGTCCTAAATGTTGTAATAACATTCTTCTAACCATCCAAAACATAATATACCACCGACCTCAACATTTTACTACTCAAAACCCTCTTTCTACCCTAAAAACACTAGACAACAACTCCTCTAGACCACTCTTTTTGCTGCACACAATTTTTAACCATTTAACCCTCCAAACAAGTTTCAAATTACCTTATGACAGTACTGAAACAAATCTCATAACATTCCATACCTATTTCTAAATTTCACTACCCAAAACCCCTCCTTTTAAGCTTAAAATCTAAGTAATTTGATCAATACTCTCACGATCACTTGCATTCTGTTTCAAACAATAAAGTATCCTCATCACACACAATTAAAACAATATACAACAACAGTTATATCATCATACCAATTAGAATAACACCATATCATCAAAACACCACTTTAACATACGTCGAATTTACCCAAACACACCAATTTTTGTGTTATAATTTAAGCCTATTACTAATTTCTTTTAATATATTTTTTGTTTTGGCTTCTACTGCATAATAATGTAATTAGACAAAAAGATAGAAAACACATCAAATATAAGCCAAAACAAATAAGTAACAATTTTGTAGTAGAAAAATATTTTAAATAATGTATAAAGTATATTTTATAATGATTACACAAACTAGATTATATTATATAGTTGGGAATGTCTTACATATAATATTTAATTATGATGTAAGATTGTTAAATGGGTGGACAACAATTCCAATTAGGACATAAAAAATATAAACTTATGAAATACTTTGGAAAAATTAAATTATTACCCGGTTTTTGATCACTTGATAAAATACGAACAATAATGGTTATCTATTACATAATATAATATCCAAACACATATAAACTTTTCAAAGACTCTATCCAATGAGCTTTAGCAATACAGAGAGAGAGAGATTGAACTATAGAAAATCATGAAAATTATCCTATTCAAAATTTTAAAAAATATTTTCAAAATGATGCTCAAATAGTTAGTTTACGGGGACATTTAACATGTAAAAGTGAAAAAAAAAAATAGAGTATGTAACACTCTCTATAGGCCAAAAATTAAAATTGAGAATTAAATGGAACTCTTTCTATTCAAGAAGATAAATGCCCGAACACAATTATTTACCTTTATATTCAAAGCTTATTAAAAAACTTTTAATATGTATTTATAACTAATTTACTATATCAAACTGACATATAATTTCGTTCTTACTATAACTATATTATACTTGAATTATATTAAAAACAATCAGATATGATTGAAAACAACATTTAAGATTACTTTAAGTTTTAAATATGATTGGAGAACAACACATGCTTATAATTTTTTTTCCTTTTTAAATTACTCTAAATCACAACCATAGGAAGTTGTGTACAAATTAAAAATAAGAAATTTTTATGAATAATAACATTAAAAATAGAACTTATATAGTTGAAATAATGCATGTAAGCTTTTTCTTGAATCATACCATTATGTACATATGTAAAAATATTTTTAATTATAACATTAGACAAAATTACAATTGAAATTTTGAAATTTTGTAAGGAAAGAACTTACATGGAATAACTTATGTACCGTACATAAATGTAGTTCTCCAATCAGAGCTTCACCTTCACAATCAATAATACACTTAAGAAAATGCAAAATTACCATCATAAAACTTCAATGATTTGAAACCAAACATTTACCATTTTGTAAGTTTGATCAATTCAGAAATCGCAATTCTTCATTTTTTTAATTCAAGAATAACAGTAACATTTTTAATTAATGTAAAATTAAGTGTAAATTAGAAAGAAGTTATACATAGTTTTTATAATATATAAATAACATAGTATTCTAAAAATATTATAAAAATAATAAAAATTAATTTGTAAAAAGTTTTATATTAAATGTATGATTTCTCTAATATATTTTTTTATTACTTTCTCATTTTAATGCAAAATTTATCTGTAAATGTCATATTATGTGAATTGTAAGACCCATGAAAAATATCTATTAAGGTTAGAAAATTTAAATTTATGATAGAAAATTTTGATAATTTCAAAATAAGGGGTTTAAAATTTTGA
This sequence comes from Vigna radiata var. radiata, assembly GCF_000741045.1. Lineage (NCBI taxonomy): Eukaryota > Viridiplantae > Streptophyta > Magnoliopsida > Fabales > Fabaceae > Vigna > Vigna radiata. Next base: position 18,230,115 of record NC_028359.1, on the reverse strand, counting down.
GAACATATTTTAGAAGGTTTTGTTAAAAAAATGAATAGTAAAAAGTGAATAGTAAAAAAAATATAAAAAAAATAAAATAAAAATAAGGGTTAAATACGTTTTTAGTCCTTATACTTTGGGGCGATTTTGGTTTTAGTCCCTCTTTCAAACTATAGTACAATTTAGTCCTTCAACTTTAGAAAACTCTGGTTTTAGTCTTTTTTACCAAATTTTTTAAACTTTATTTACTGTTTTAAGCACGTTACATTATAGCATTTGGATTGTTTATACTGTTTGACACATTTTTGCTCCAATGTTAACTGAGGAACGCGTTTGAAATAGTAAATAAAGTTTAAAAAATTTGGTAAAAAGGACTAAAACCAGAGTTTTCTAAAGTTGAAGGGCTAAATTGTACTATAGTTTGAAAGAGGGACTAAAACCAAAATCGTCCCAAAGTATAGGGACTAAAAACATATTTAACCCTAAAAATAATAAGTGGATAAGAATATCTGAGTTGCATGATTAAAGAAGGATAAAGTTTGCAAGTGGTTTTGCTAGTGGTGATTAAAATATTAATAAAATAATATTAAAATAATAAATAATATTAAAAAAGTTAAAAATAATTTGAATAGTAAAATTTTGGACTATAAATAGTTATGGGAGGGGAGCTTATTCTCCACAAAAGAGAGAAAGAATCAAGTGAGAAATCTTGAAAAAAAAAACAATAGAGAAGAAAAGAGTTGGGAAGAAAATTTTAGAAGAGTAGAGGTTCTGAAGGATTTTCGGGAGAACAAATTCTGAGTAGGAAACTAAGTCTGGAGAAGAGGTAAGGGGAACTAACCTTTCTAAGTTTTTATATTATAAAAATATATTTTTTAACTATTTATGTCTTGAAATATTGTGCAATTATTGTTAATGAAAAACCTATGTGCTTGTTGTATAACTATTTGAATTTCTGTGATAATATTATATGTTGTTGTTTTGAATCTGTGAATAAGAAATTTGTTAATAACACGTTGAGGAACACTTTGGCTAAGGAAAGACCTGGTACTTAAGTTGTCCATTGTGACGCACCTCTCTTTCCTGGAAGTCTACTCGATGTGTTTTTAACTAATTCTTATCAAACAGATTATGTGCAGTTAAATTATTTTGTGATATATTCAATTTGTATGATTTTTGGNGATGGATGGACTTTATGATGTTTGTATGAATTATTGAGTGTATATCTGATAACGGTCTAAAAATCGTTATTTCATACTTAAATTTGATAGTAAAACACACCCTTTGTGGCTTAGATATTCATACAATTATCTGATTGGGTTGAGTTTATGATGATCATGGTGTGTTTATTTTATTATTAAGAGATTTGATTTATAAGTTAGATATTATGTTATTAATTTAAATATATCATGTTACTTTGTTACAATAGCTCACCCTTGCTTTATCTGTTGTTGGCGGTTACTGTTGTGTGGTGTGTTTTCTCTTGGCGATGATCATCCGGTGGGTGTGAGCAGAAAGTGGTGAGACGCTGGTGGAACAGGCGTTAGATGGAGGATCGACTAGTGTTTAGCTCATATGGACGAGATCCTTGTTTTAATCGTTTTAAGTTTGAATTGTATTAAGTTTAAATTTTGAGTGATGGTTTGTATATTGAGGAAAACCTTTATTCCTCGTTTCTATGACTGTTCTATCATATCAAGAATGTAATAACTATATTATAGTTTAATACTATAATTATTGGGATGTTACATTAATGGTAACAGAGCAGTTCTTTCCTTAAGATTATTGTAGGTTATGAGTGTCCCATACTTTAGATGTCTGATCTTAGTTGCATAATCCTAATATATGGATTATTTCTTCTAGACTAATGGTTTCTATCTTTGGACAGAACCATGGCATCTAGACCATCTCCTCCCTCTTCACCTGTACGTTCCGACATCTCTAATCTAGTAAGGGTGATGGAGTCATTTGTGACGACAATGCAACAACAACATACTACAACACTACAACAATTGGAAGCTGCCAGAGTATCAGCTGAGACCCACCAAAGGCAGTATATGGAACAAATGAATAGTGACGTAAGGGTTTCCGCTGGTCCTTGTTATACTCCACCAATTCAAGATCATGAATGGAGTTTAGAAAATTTCCTTCAACACCATCCAGCTAGATTCAATGGGAAGTGCAGCCCTTATGAAGTTGACCATTGGTTTAGGGACGTGGAGAGAATTTACGAAGTCAAGAGGTGTCCAGATGAGAACAAGTTGGCTTATACTCAGTATTTATTGACTGGGGAAGCTGGCCACTGGTGGAGCAGCCTGAAGATGATCTTGGAGAGGAGTCGGACTCCTATTACTTGGGAATTATTCAAGTCAAAGTTCTACAATGAATACTTCCCAGACAGTGTGAGGTATGATAAGGAAATTGAATTTCTCCAATTGGTACAAGGGAATATGTCAGTGATAGAGTATACAGACAAGTTCAAACACTTACTCCGATTCTATACCATGACCATAAATGAAGAGTGGCAGTGCAGAAAGTTTGAGAATGGTCTAAGAGGAGACATTAAGCTGCTAGTGAAAGGACAACGCATTTGTGAGTTTCCTACCTTGGTGGAAGTGGCAAGATAAATGGAGAAGACCAAGAATGAAGTGCAAGATCAACAAAGACAAACCCAGAGAGTTGGTGGACCATCCGGGTTTAAATTTAGTCATGGAGACAGGAACAAGCCCTATTCTAGATCTCCATTTCAAGGACCAACGAAGTCTTCATTTCAACTAGCAAATCAGGAAGTACCGCAAATCCAGGTGAAATGTTTCCGTTGTGGAGGACCACACTACAAGACTGAATGCCCCCACCCAGCTAATCCTGTCAAGTGTTATATATGCGAAAAAGAGGGGCATATTGCTAAGAATTGTTTCAGCGCTATGGAGTTAAGGTTTCAGCAACAGAATAATCAGCCTCAACAGAAGGAAGATGTCAAACCCCAGGTTACGGGCAGAGTGTATGCGATGACTGGGACAGAGGCATCTAGGCCAGGTAATCTTATCATCGGCAGTTGTTTATTATTTGGGAAAACTTGTTGTGTTCTGTTTGATTCTGGAGCGACACACTCCTTTGTGTTTGATGTTTGCGTGCGAGAGTTGGGGTTGAGTGTAGAGGAGCTACAGTATGACCTAGTAGTGTCTACTCCAGCTTCTAGGCTGATCAAGACATCTCTAGTATGTACTATATGTCCTATAACAGTAGAGGGACGTCAATTTAGAGTTAATCTCATTTGCTTACCTCTACAAGGTTTAGAGGTAATCTTAGGAATGGATTGGCTAACTTCCAATCACATTCTAATAGACTACGGTGCGAAGAAATTGTTATTCCCTGAAGTGAAAAAGTCGATGGTTTCATCGTCGGGGCAATTGTGGCGCGAAGTACAAGAAAGTTCGTGTTGTTTCTTAGTGTTGACGCACATGGAGATAGATAAGAGTGGAAGGAGCGCAGATCACTCAATCGTGAGTGATTTCATGGATGTGTTTCCTGAAGATGTACCGCGACTACCTCCTCAAAGAGAAATTGAGTTCTCAATTGATCTGGTACCGGGTACAGGACCAGTATCCATCGCTCCATATCAGATGGCTCCAGCTGAATTAACAAAATTGAAAAGGCAAATAGAAGAGTTACTTGAGAAGCAATTTATCAGACCAAGTGTTTCACCTTGGGGTGCGCCAGTATTGTTGGTCAAGAAGAAAGATAGGAGTTCCAGATTGTGTGTAGATTACAGGCAGTTAAATAAGTTGACCATCAAGAACAAGTACCTGTTGCCAAGAATCGACGACTTGATGGATCAGTTACATGGAGCGAAGGTGTTTTCAAAGATCGATCTACGGTCGGGTTATCATAAGATTTTGGTGAAGGCACAGGACATACAAAAGACTGCTTTCCGGTCCATATATGGACATTATGAATACGTGGTTATGCCTTTTGGTGTAACCAACGCTCCTGCTGTATTCATGGACTATATGAATAGAATATTTAGACCTTTCTTAGATAAGTTTGTTGTAGTCTTCATAGACGACATTCTTATATACTCTAAAACTCGGGAGGAACACATTAATCACTTTCGGACAGTGCTTGAGGTGTTAAGGGAGAAAAAGTTGTACGTCAAGTTGTCCAAGTGTGAGTTTTGGATGAAAGAGGTGCAATTTCTGGGGCATGTCATATCGGCTGACAAAATCTCTGTGGATCCGGCTAAGGTCGAAGTTGTACTTCAGTGGGAAAGGCCCAAGTCCGCAACCGAGATCAGGAGCTTCATAGGATTAGCAGGGTACTACCATAGATTCATAGAAAGATTCTCCAAAATTGTGTCGCCATTAACGCAACTAACTCGGAAAGATCAACCGTTTGCTTGGACAGACCAATGTGAAGCTAGTTTTCAAGAACTAAAGTAGAGGTTGACAAGTGCTCCAGTGTTAGTGATCCCTGACGCAAGTAGACCTTTCGAAGTATATTGTGATGCTTCTTATCAAGGACTGGGTTGTGTGCTGATGCAGGAAAATAGAGCAGTAGCTTATGCGTCGAGACAACTTAAGAATCATGAGAAGAACTACCCCACTCATGATTTGGAATTAGAAGCAGTCGTATTTGCTTTAAAGATTTGGAGACACTACCTGGATGGTGCACAATTCCAAGTGTTCAGTGATCATAAGAGTTTAAAATATCTTTTTGATCAGAAGGAATTAAACATGAGGCAGAGAAGGTGGATGGAGTTTTTGAAGGATTATGAGTTTGAACTTTTATACCATCCAGGTAAGGCTAATGTAGTAGCAGATGCCCTGAGTAGAAGGACGATTCATATATCTGCTATGATGGTAAAAGAGTTAGAGTTGATTGAGAAATTCAGGGATATGAAGTTGTACGTTAAACTAGAATCAGATTCCATCAAGTGTAGTAATTTAGTAATATCAAGTGATTTGTTGAGTTTGGTCAGAGAAAAACAATTATTAGATGACGAGCTGCAGAAGACGATGGGTTTGTTGGGTACGGATCAGGATAAAGAATTTATGTTAGGAGATGATGGTATTTTGAGGTTTAAAGGCAGGGTCTGTATCCTAGATGACGTTGAGCTGAAAAAGTTGATTCTTGAGGTTTACATCAGAGTCGCCTTAGCATGCACCCTGGTATGACCAAAATGTATCAAGATCTCAAGGAGTCTTTCTGGTGGTCCAGAATGAAGAGAGATGTGGCGCAATTTGTATCAGCATGCTTGATCTGTCAAAAGGCTAAAGTGGAACATCAACGACCAGGAGGTATGTTGCAACCATTAGAAATACCGGGGTGGAAATGGGATAGTATCGCCATGGATTTTGTAACCCATTTACCACGAACGGGAAAGGGTCACGATGCTATCTGGGTTGTGATAGATAGGTTGACGAAGAGCGCTCACTTCTTAGCGATAAATTTGAGGATGCCTATGGTGAAGCTTGCTCAACTGTATATAAAAGAAATAGTGAGACTACATGGAATACCGTCGAGCATAGTGTCAGATAGGGATCCGTGATTTACATCAAAATTCTGGCAGTCTCTACAACGTGAGTTGGGCAGCAAATTAAAAATGAGCTCTGCGTATCATCCACAAACCGATGGACAGTCTGAGAGAATAATCCAATCCTTAGAAGACTTGCTGAGGACTTGTTTTTTAGATCACTTGGGTGTTTGGGATGAAGTCTTACCGTTGATTGAATTCACTTACAATAATAGTTATCATGCAAGTATTGGAAAGGAACCATTCGAAGCACTGTATGGTAGGAGATGTAAAACACCCCTATGCTGGTATCAGGATGGAGAAATAATGATGTTAGGACCAGAGTTGATTCAACAAACCACGGAAAAAGTGAAACTCATACAGGCAAGAATGAAAGCATCGCAGAGTACACAAAAGTCTTATGTCGATCATAGGAGAAGGCCTCTCGAATTCAAAGTGGGAAGTCGTGTGTTTTTGCGAGTCTCTCAAATGACTGGAGTAGGGAGAGCTATCAGATCCAAGAAGTTATCTCCGAAGTTCCTTGGTCCATTTCAAGTTGTCAAGAGAATTGGACCTGTAGCATATGAGATTGCATTACCTCCTCAACTGGCAAACTTGCACAATGTATTTCATGTCTCTCAATTGAGGAAATACATGTCGAGTCCCGATCATGTGCTCGAGGTGGATGACGTACAAGTCAGAGAAGATCTATCGCTGGACGCAAGGCCGGTGCAGATTCTAGATGTTCAATCCAAGCAACTAAGACGAAAGGATATTCGCACTGTCAATGTATTGTGGAATAAGAAGACCCAAGAGATGACTTGGGAATTGGAAGAAGAAATGAAGAACTCTTACCCTCACCTGTTTGGTTAGGGCAATTTTGGAGGATGAAAATTTTTTTGTTGTTGGGGAGAATGTAAGGCCCATGAAAAATATCTATTTTAATAAATAGTAGTAAATTTTAGCATTATTATAATAATTTTAATGAATAGAAAATTTTGATAATTTCAGAATGAGAGGTTTAAAATTTTAAGAACCTATTTTAGAAGGTTTTGTTAAAAAAAATGAATAGTAAAAAGTGAATAGTAAAAAGTGAATAGTAAAAAGTGAATAGTAAAAAAAATATAAAAAAAATAAAATAAAAATAATGAGAGGATAAGAATATCTGAGTTGCATGATTAAGGAAGGATAAGGTTTGCAAATGGTTTTGCAAGTGGTGATTAAAATATTAAGAAAATAATATTAAAATAATAAATAATATTAAAAAAAATTGAATAGTAAAATTTTTGGACTATAAATAGCCATGGGAGGGGAGCTTATTCTGCACAAAAGAGAGGAAGAATCAAGTGAGAAATCTTGAAAAAAAAAAGAATAGAGAAAAAAGAGTTGGAAAGAAAATTTTAGAAGAGTAGAGGTTCTGAAGGATTTTCGGGAGAACAAATTTTGAGTAAGAAACTAAGTCTGGAGAAGAGGTGAGGGGAGCTAACCTTTCTAAGTTTTTATATTATAAAATATTTTTTTTTAACTATTTATGTCTTGAAATTTTGTGCAATTATTGTTAATGAAAAACCTATGTGCTTGTTGTATAACTATTTGAATTTCTGTGATAATATTATATGTTATTGTTTTGAATATGTGAATAAGAAATTTGTTAATAACACGTTGAGGAACACTTTGGCTAAGGAAAGACCTGGTACTTAAGTTGTCCATTGTGACGCACCTCTCTTTCCTGGAAGTCTACTCGATGTGTTTTTAACTAATTCTTATCAAACAGATTATGTGCAGTTAAATTATTTTGTGATATATTCAATTTGTATGATTTTTGGGGATGGATGAACTTTATGATGTTTGTATGAATTATTGATTGTATATCCTTTTTCTATTACATCTATCTGGAAGGATAAGAAGATGTCTAACCGGCTTTGCCAGATTCAACTTCTTGGTTTTCTAGAACGCTTATATTAAAATCAATTTTTTTATGGTAGCTTACCATTACTATTTGTGTTGTATGTATTATATTATGTTGGATGTGAAATTTATGTAATTAAGCGTAATGGGAATGTGGTAGAGAGTGGGAAATCCTTACCGAAGATCCATCTTGAGAAGTTGGACAAAGTAGGAAGGATGTAGCTTCAGTGGTTGTAATTATATCCGAAGATCCAGTTTGGGAGGACAGAGTAGAATATGATAATTGAGCTAGCAAGTAGGTGCATCCATATCCGAAGATCCACATTGGGGGAACACAGTAGGATATGATGTATCTGAGTAAAGTACCACTGCAAGTGTAGAACCTATTGAGAGTTCGATATTCATACAATTATTTGATTGGGTTGAGTTTATGATGATCATGGTGTGTTTATTGTATTTTTAAGAGATTTGATTTATAAGTTAGATATTATGTTATTAATTTAAATATATCATGTTACTTTGTTACAATAGCTCCGCCTTACTTTATCTGTTGTTGGTGGTTACTGTTGTGTGGTGTGTTTTCTCTTGGCGATGATCATCCGGTGGGTGTGAGCAGAAAGTGGTGAGACCATGGTGGAACAGGCGTTAGATGGAGGATCGACTAATGTTTAGCTCATATAGACGAGACCCTTGTTTTAAGTTTAAATTGTATTAAGTTTAAAATTTAAGTGATGGTTTGTATATTGAGGAAAACTTTTATTCCTTGTTTCTATGACTCTTCTATCATATCGATAATGTAATAACTATATTATATTTTAATACTATAATTATTGGGATGGTATATGTTCTAGTTCGTAGATTAACAATAAGATTCTAATTATCACATTATCACTTAAGAATGAAAAAATTACAACATAAGATTCTAATTACATATAGCAAAATTTTATTTACAATGCGAAAATGACAAAAAGAACATTTAGAATCATTCTATAAATATTATATAAGAAAAAGAAGTATCATGAAAACATTATACAAAAAAGTATTATTTTTTTTTTCGAAAAACTTGTTTAGTAATTAAAATATATAATTTCTAGAAGTTTGAAATGTCTTTGAGAAAAAGGTGTTGCTATTTGAAAACTTTGTTCCGTGATTAAGATTCGTAACATTGCTTGACCAACACGAAGTCATACACTGTCTCCTCGCTCTCTGTCTCTTCGTCTGCCATCCCTGCTTTCGCCTGTTTGCAACCAATAATGGCTGGTGATTCTGATGTGCCCGAAAACAACCTCTTTTGTGTGAACTGTGCCAAACCCGCCAATCTTCAGTACTCTTTCTTCTCTCTCGTTGTTCTGTAGATGGTCACAAGTCACAATAACTGTGACCCTACTTTTTTTTTCTTTTTTTTTTTTTTAATTTGTTTTGTTCTGGGGTTGCCAGTTTCTGTTTTTTGTATTTGACATGTGTGGTAAGGACTAAGCTTTTGCTATGATCAAATGGGGTTGTCATGGTTTCAGCTCAAGCCGTTGTTGCTGCTGCTGCTGGCAACTTGCAATTTTGATATTTTCAATTTTACAGTACCCAAATTTGTTGCATTTAAATGCTGGTAGTTTTGGATAACTGGGTGCTGGAAAATTGAATTTTCAAGTTTATTGTGACGGTCTTGCAATTGGGTGATTGTGGTTTGGTATGCTAATGTTGTAGAAACAATCTATTGATAAGTTTAATTTACTTTTCCTTTTTTTTTCTTCAGGTGCCCAAAATGCATGAATTTGAAGCTTCCTCGTGCAGGTTCTGCCTTCTGGTTTGTGACTATTACTTTGCCTGCTTTTTGCATTTTGAAGCCTCTTTTATTTTTACTTGCCAAGATGGACTGTGTGTTTGTACCGGCTCTTTAATTTGTGATTGTTATATTTTCCCAAGACTGCAGTGCTTTAAATATTTCCTAAGAGTGAATTGGCCATTCTGGTTCCTGTACCTGAATGTTGTTTGTCTCCATGATCTTTATGGAATAGAATACCAGTACTCTATGTTTACCATAAAATGCAATTGGACTTTTAAATACCATTAGTGGAATAGCTGCCATTCTGAAATCTTTTATATAGTTTATATATGCATATCAATTTTCAAAAATGTTAAAAGTTGCTCAAAATGCATGACTTCCATTGTAAGAATTCAAAGTGATAGGTATCTTGAACAAAATAGGCAAGCAAATGTAATGAGGCCAAAAGTGAAAAGTGTGAGGTTGCTGTTTTATAGAGCTATGAACAATAAACTTCCAGTGTATGAAATAGGAGGAGGAATGGTAACCAATTACAATGGTGTAGGGAAAATGATAGGTAACAACCAGTAAACAGAGTCTGAGAAGAATGTAGGGAAATGAATATCAACCCATCTTCCCCTCGTTATTCTCTGTGTCTCTCTCTCTCTTATAGTGTCTGTGCACACATCTTTCGGTTGCTATTGTGTTAGTCTCTGCCTCAGATTCCTTCTCGTATCTGGGATTCCCGGATCTCCTCTTACAGATTTTTTACCTTTGGTGTCATATTTTTATAGCGATAATCAATTTTGAATTGGCAGCTTCATGACAAATGCCAAACAAAGTCAAATACAAGTTTGTAGATGGAAATTATCAATCATCATCTTCTAAATCCAAGTTGTCTTCATCATTTTGACCACTACTAGAGCTGTAGGTTTCATTTTTAAAAATTGAAATCCCTAGAGTTAAAGCCCATAAGATCCCTAACGTATCTGTTCAAAGGATGTCTTTGGAATCAATACCTTTCTTCTGCTATAGTTTCTATTCAGCGAGCCATTTGGTCCAGTACATCTGCTATGCTAAACCACACCACTGACGTGAGCACTGAAGTTGCTATATAGCGTGCTATTTAAAATCATGAATGCTACTGTTAATGTATCGGTACAATATAGTGCATGAATTGGTGCTGACTAGTAATACTTATCGACCATTGTAAATAAAAAACTAAGTTCTGATTGATCTAATTTAATATCCACAGCATATTGATTTAGTTATTAGGGATTGTCAATTTGGTGAAGAGATGACATTGTTGCTCCAAGTGGAGTCCTATAGAAGAAGTTGAGGTTGACCATGGTTCTAATGAGAGAACAGTGAATCACTAGTTAATTACTGTTAATGAATCACCCTGAAATTTACATCTCGTAGTCTTCATATCCTTCGTACTTGAGCCAATTTTGATATCTTTTGACAGCTCTCAGGAATGTTTCAAGTCTTCATGGAGCTCGCACAAATCAGTGCATCTGAAGGCAAAGTTATCCTCACCTGACACACAAAATTCAGGCTCACTCAGTGAAGGTTGGTTATATTGTTTGAAGAGTGGGCAGGCTTGGACACCAAAGCTTCCTTACTTTGATTGGACCGGGTAGGGCTTTGAACATGTTCATACTCTAAACTTTCAAATCCCCACAATTTAATTAATACAAGATGTTGTGTTCATTATTAGTAGTGCTATTTCACAATTTTTCATTCAGAGGCCTTTTTGTGATTTTCATTGTTCCCCCTCTTTTCATTAATTCTTCTCTTTCAAGCTTACTGCTAATTACTTGTTTATTTGTTGAAACCAAAATTTAATTTTTGCTCTTGCAAGATCCCTGCGGCCATCTCCGATTTCTAAGAAACAGATTGTCCCAGATCATATTGATAAACCTGATTGGGCTGATGATGTAAGTTATATGAGTTCTTCCTATTTAAATGCTTTGTGCCTTCTCTTATTTAACTCATTTTGCTTAAATACAAGGAGGGTCCATTGGTTGCTGAATTCTTTTTATTTCTTCTGTGTTTAACTTGTAGGGAATTCCAAAAATTGAGCCCAATAGTGTTCTGCAGTATACCGTTGAGGTGGGTAATTTTAAAATATGAGTAGGTCCAAAAATTGTCTTTATTCTTTTTAATCTACTTTCTAACTCATACTAATCTGTAGGTCAAAACTCCATATCAAATCGAAAGAATGAGGGAAACTTGTCATGTAAGCTACTTGACACTCTTTGTCTCTGTAGATTCTCTTATATATAATTTGTTTTCACTCCTCTACCATATCAATCATAGTTATGAATTTAGGATAACGATGTACAGCTGCTGGCCCAGAAAGTGGGATAGAAGGATGGTGGATAGTAGGATGACTACTTTTTCTGATATTTTTATATACATTAAATAACTAATACTATGCATATTCAAATGCTCAAAAATAAAAAAAAAATGCTTAAAAGTAATATGAGTTTTGAATTGAATGATGACAAATTCAGAAACTGTAAACTTGAGTAAACTTTCAGAGATGAAAGGTCTTTTAAATATTTGTTTATTTTCTATTTTGTGTTGGTGTAGACTTTTGCCTCTAATTATGGGTGAATTGATTTGTACTTTATAGATTGCAAGGGAGGTATTGGATGCTGCTGCTAGGATTATTCAGCCTGGTGTGACGACTGATGAGATAGATAGAGTTGTTCATGAGACAACTATTGCTGCAGGTGCTAAATTTTTATTGAGTTTCCTTTTGAAACATTTCAAGTCTTATCACTTTTTTATTTATTGAGTTTTAGTAAGTTTGTCAATCAATGAAGCTCATATACTTCAACTTAGTAGCCTTCTTTGTGGCGTACCTATTTTTTGTCTATGTCAAACCCTTCACAATCAAATATTCCTACTAGCTACTCTTCAATTTCTTTTACATTTTATTTTCGAAACTTTTATACAAATAAGTATATCATAATACCTAAAATAAGTACAAGTTTGTGATTGATTTTTTTTGGCAAAATAATAATTTTCTTTTTCAACAGCTATTATTTCTCCAAAATATAAACTTCTCGATGGCTACTATACAAGTCTGTGACATTTAATTATGTCTACATTAGGGTTTTAAATAGCGTGTCAGTGATGTAGTGGGGCAGAGCAGTCGCTACTGGCTAAAGGGCTTCTGTACTGGATCCGATAGATGGCTCAATAGTGGCACTTTGTGTTGATTCCAAAAAAACTGCCTCTAAACAAAGTCATTAGGATTTTTATGGAGGCTAGTTTTTGGCTTTTAATTTTCAAAATTAAATTCTATAGATGTTAAAATTGTGAAAATGATGAAGAGTTGGATTTAGAGGAAGATGACTGATAATTCCAATCTAGAGAATTGGTATTTATCTTATTGTTGGTGTTTACTTGTATGTTCTGTTTAACACACTATGACTTTTTAGTATTAATTATAGATGTTATTAATTTAGAGTAATTTTTATAATTTTAAGGAATTTATGCATTATATAAACAATAAAAGAAATCCATAATAAAAGTTGTTTTGTCATGCCCAAAAATTTGGTAAAGTGGGACAACTTCTATTATGAATTTTTTTATGGTTCTTGTATAGAAAGTTTTGGCATTACTGCATCTGGTGAGTGTTGAGCATGCATCCTCTGTTATCTAGTGTTGTGAGGTTTGTCCTATATTGAGTAGAAATGAGCAAAATGGCAGTATATAAAAAAAAAAAGGCTCATAAACTTATTGTTTAAAGGTTTTTGGATTGTTTTGGATAATTTTGGTCTCTCTTATATGGAATGCTTATAGTCCATTGGTGTTGAATATTCCTGGTGTCTCTCCTATTGAAAACCTAACAAACTGGTTCATCTATTGTAAAACATTGAAAGGATTGCTTTCTCTTTTTCTCCCATATTTTGTTGTACGAATCACAACAAACATTTTTTATAGGAAAAAGAAATTTAATTTCATAGCAACTAGGTACTTCATCTCTCTGCTTACCAGAAACGAGAAGTTCTAAAAAGGCCATGAGCATTAGAGAGTGGGCTTCCCAACCTTATAACTTTGTTTCCAATTGCTTGCGTGAGTTCCTTGATGTGAGTGTCATTTGGTTATTACAGATAGTTGCCGGTGTTCATACTGTTTTTACTTTTAACCTTTGCAGGAGGGTATCCATCACCTCTCAATTATAATTTCTTCCCTAAATCTTGCTGCACGTAGGTACTTTTCTTCTGTAATGTTATATTTTTCTCATTGTTACGTATATTTTAAGAATGAATTTTGCACTATCTAACAGGTCAGTTAATGAAGTAATTTGCCATGGAATTCCTGACGCAAGGTAGACTATTCTGTGCCTCTTTAGTCTATTCATATTATGGTTTTTCGTTGTTGCTAGTTGTCAATTCTATTTGTGTCTGTAATTATTATAAACCAACTTCTTCAACTGATGCTTCATTGGCTGGCTACTTGAGAACTCCTCTTTATAATATAGTCATTGTGCAGGAAGCTTGAGGATGGTGACATTGTAAATGTTGATGTCTCTGTGTACTATAAAGGTGTTCATGGTAAGTTGGTTAGCTTATATATGCTTCACAGTTTCCAATTTTGAAGTTCATAAATCAACAACTAGTTAATTTTGTGGGTTATTGTGCAGCTGATCTCAATGAAACATACTTTGTGGGAAACGTTGATGAAGAGTCTTGCCAATTAGTAAAATGCACATATGAGTGCCTGGAGAAGGCAATATCCATTGGTATATATATCCCATTGCCAATTCAGTCTCTTCTTTAAGTTTCAAATATAATTAAACTTTTGAAGCATAATAACAGTCTTGGATCTCTTGTTTGTCTTTTATTTGACGTGTACCTTAAAGTTTCGGTATGAATTCATAACTCAAACTACAAATTTAGTCTTTAAAATGTTGATTTGGTCCTATCTCCTTAATCCCGTATTTTAAGGTTATAAATCATTTAAACATTAAAAATATAGGTTAAGGACAGAAGGACATGTTGAATAACTAACATGAATCATATCATTAGGGTTGGGCATGATTATTAACCTAACTGTACTAAACTATAGATTATCTATTATATATTATACTATAAAAACTAAACTATTTTGTGGTTCAATTTAAAAAAAACTATTTTCTATTAAAGTAAGTTCAGTTAACTGCTTCAAACTCTAATATAACGAAAACGCACTTTTATCATAATTCAAATAAATGAACTATTTGTTTTCTTATTAGATAACACTAATTGAAAAGTGATTTTCAATAAATAAATATCCTAAAGTAAATTTCTAAAAGAACAGTTTTAAGTGTTAGTTTAACAAAAATACTTTAAGAATTTAAATTAATTTTTAAAACTTATTCTGAAATAGTTTTAAGACAGAAAAAGAAAAGACATATTTAATACTATTTATATATTGGTATGAATTATTTTTTTCTCATAAAACATGTAACTTAGTCATTTGTATTAATTATATCTGTATATCCTACTTTTCATAATTATATATCATACTAATTTATTATTATTTTTCATTTAACTATTTATTTTTACTGAAAATTATTATATTATTGAAATTTATACATGGATAGATTTTGACTAATGTTTTTCTGATCAATTGTTTTAGTGTAACCTATGCAATTACATTTTATTTAAGTTTTAAGTGTTATAAAACAAGCAAGAAGAGGCAGTTTCGTTATATGTTTGTGATGCCAGGTGGAATTGCAGTTTGCTTTGGTAACTGTTGTATGTTTTATAGTTTGAAGCACTTAACTGCTAATAGAAAAGTTCTGTTTTTTTTTTTAATTGAACCGCAAAACAGTATAACTCAGTTTCTAATAAAAAATAGTTTAGTTTTTATAGTATAGATATAGTTTAGTACAGTTAGGCTAATTATGTCCAGCCCTACATATCATATTAGCTACTTATTATGTTGTAAACATGTATTGAAATGTTGATAATGGATGTTTACAGATTGCCATACTATAAAGTATGCATTTGGATTATATTGTGTTTTGGGTGTTTAAAATACTTCATGTAATTGAAATGTATATAATATTTTTTAAGAAACTGAAATATAGGATCCTAATTATTCTTCTGCAATCAAATTCAGTTAAACCAGGAGTACGGTTCCGGGAAATTGGTGAAGTTATTAGTCGTCATGCTTCAATGTCTGGCTTCTCAGTGGTAATTTTTTACTTATTGGTTCTTTAGTTTTTAAATCTGTTTTTCATTATTCCTTCACTATAGTTGATGCTAATCATCTGTTCCCTATTTTTTTTTTCCCTTGGACCCGTTAGGCAAGATCATATTGTGGTCATGGAATTGGAGAGCTCTTCCATTGTGCACCAAACATTCCTCATTATGCAAGTATCCTTCCCTAGTTTTTTAGCACTGCAGGGAATTGTAAGAAATATTTAGAAATGATCTTTTTCGTCCACTGATGTTTGATATTAACTTCAGCACAGTATATATTTTTTTTTTAACAACAAACTTAACTCGGCCTTGATAATGAAAGAAGCAATACAACTAGGAACATATTAAAATAAATAGTGGAACTAGCATAAGTTAAGGAAGCTTTAGCAAGAGCATGAGCTACCCTATTGGCTTGTCTCCCTAAAAACATGACCTCAAAGTTTCAATTAGTCTAAGAATTTTCCTGCATTGTTCCAGGATGGAACCAACTTCTGAAACATCTTGAATAGTTGACTACAGTCTGTCAAAAATGATTTTGCAGTGTATACTTTCCTTCTAACATCAAGTGACCAGTTTAGAAATCATTCTATGTATGTTAGTCATTCACTTTCTATTGGCAACCCTGTTATAAAGACCATTAATTCCAAGCAACAGGCAATGTGCACCTCTTGATTTATTATTTCTACCAACAAAGAACAAAGATTGCTAGAAAGTAGAAAGAAAACTTGTGGAATTTATACTTAACCACTGTCAGGAAATAAAGCAGTTGGTGTGATTAAGGCTGGACAGACCTTTACAATTGAACCAATGATCAATGCTGGTATACTTATAATTCATAAAATTTCTTATATAGATGATTTTTATGAATCCATGTGGCAGCTCCAATATTATTTTTTAATAGGTGTCTGGCGTGATCGAATGTGGCCTGATGGATGGACTGATGTTACAACCGATGGTAAACGAAGTGCTCAATTTGAGCATACTCTTCTGGTTAGTCCTTGTGTTTTCTCCATACCAAGTCTGGTTATTTTCTGCATAATCCTGCCAAGTAAAACACGGTCTTGATGTGGTGAAAAGTCATAATAAATGAGAGAAAATTATCATAGTTGTAAATTTGGATGAGGTTTTCAAGAGAAAGATACGGTAACAATTAGCCATTTACTTCCTCACCTCACCTCTATTGATTTTGGTGTGAAACAATTGAAACTTCAATAATATGCTTTGGACTAAGCCAGCCTTTGAAAAATATCATAGAGAGTTCAGTATCTTGGTATGATGTTAGTTTAAATTTTTTATTTTTGTATAATGTTAAAAACGAATAATCTCATGCATATTGTCCAAATCATTCACCACTAATTTAATCATATGTGTATATTACATAGAGCTACAAAACTGTGGCTACTTTGTTTATATTTGTTTTGGTCAGTGAATTAGTAATTTGAATTTAGAATTATATTTGGTCTATTAAGTATGCATTAGTAGTTCATGATTATTTTTATCTGGTTGTACCTATTTAACATAGTTCATGGTTTTCATCATAATTAGGTGACAGATACTGGTGTTGAAGTTTTAACAGGGAGGTTGCAGACATCACCCAACGTTTTTCCTTGGCTAAATTCATAATTGGGTGAATCAATATGGTGATAGAGGCTGCCATTTTCTAAAATTACCATAAATTAACTGGGCAACATTAATTTGCTCTATTTCCATGGTTGCCTCTTTTGGGTATCATGTTTGTAAGCTATACAAAAAAATGATAAATAAAATATAAGCAAACTTTATTTGAGTTGAGGTGTAAAGTGTGATCAATGACACGTTTGTGCAATTTAAGAAAAGATTAATTTTATAACAATTTTGCCTTATGCTTTTTGTATTAATTGTTTTTTAATCAAATGATTTTATAAGTATTTCTGATTCAAATTAGCACAGTATTGGAAGAGAACGGATCAAATCTGAGAAGGAACTCAGAAACCCATAACCTAGACAACTGAAACCCTAGAAATGGGGAGAATCATAAATTGAACCGATTAATCGGTTCAAACTCAAAGTTAAATAGTGGAAAAGGTAGATCGAGGGTTAGAAAGGCTTTTAATCGACAGAAATTGGAGTTCGATCAGTGGATAGTTGGGAAATGGTGGAGAAAGGCAGTAAACCCTAGGTTTTGATGTTTTGTGTTGGTGAAGAAGCACAGAGAAACGAAATCTGTGGAGAAGAATGGAAGATTTGTGAAGAGGAAATGATGTTTACCGTGAAGAACTCTCGAGAGAAAGTGAGTCCTCTAGTGTGCTCGAGAGAAAAGTGGAAATATGATTCAGCGTGCAGAGGAGGTGTCAGCGAAGGAATGGTTGATGTCGTATGATGGCAGCGTCTGGTGAGAGAAAAGCACAATGGAGAAATGGAAAAATGAAAAATAGGAAGTGTGCTTTGGAAGGTGGCTAGAGGTCTTTGAACTCTCTAGCCTATGACTTTCAAGAGAGAATAATTTTTTGAATTAGAAAAGTTTATTCTCATCAATCTCAAAAGTGGGAAATACAATGAGAAGCTGGGTATTTATAGTGACTCATGCTCCTTACAAGCTACACTACGAATACAATAAAATGTAAAAATAAGAAAAAGAGGACTACGTCAGAGAGGATTCCATCATACCCTCCCTCTTAAGAAAAGATTTGTCCTCAAATCTGGCAATCGCCTGATGAAGAAGCTCCACACAGTCTTGGGAGCATGGCCATCTTGAAGTGGCCTTATTCTTTTAGACCCATTGTCTTCCTCTTGGATCAAACACGAATCAGTAATATGAATCAAATATATCTTCAATCATTATCGAACCAAAGGAGAATCTTTCTACAAAAACAAGAGAATAAGGACTCCAAATGTTTTGATTTGTCAACTTTGAAAATTTTAGAAGTCCAAATTTACTTTTGTCTCGAGTTATTTGTTGCCTTAAAGATAACAATAACTCAAGATTTGAATTGCCATCTTTTGAAAAAAATTTCATAAAATATGGGATGACAATTGGTTTGAAAGAGAAATTAATATTTGAAAACTCAACAATGATAGGAAAAGAAGTAAAGAATTGAAAACCTTCCCTTTTAGGTTCCATGGTTATGGTAAGAGTAGGAATTGTCCTTAATAACAATTGCTCCTTCTCTCTATTTCTTCGCTCTTGCAATTCTCCCTTCTCTTCTTCTCTCATCTCTCTTTTTCTTCTCTCTTCTTTTATCTCTTCCTCTTTTCTTCTCTCTTCTTCTCTTCTTTTCTCTTCTTCTCTCTCTTTCTTTTCTTCTTCTCTCCTCTCTTCTTTTCTTCTCCTTTCTTCTTGTATTCTCTCTTTTTCTTCTCTTTCACTCTTCTTATCCTTGATCTCTTTAAGTTTGGCTCCAAATTCTAATTTCCTCCTAAAAAACCCATGATCATTTAATCTCTCAAGAAACAATTTTCCTTCTTCAATGCAATCTCTAATTAATTCTAGGTTTCTTTTAATGCTTGAAGGCACAAACTTTCTTCTCATGCAAGCTTTTAATTCACACCAATCTCTAATGGTGAACTTTCTACCTTTCCTAACATAGTATTGTCTTTCATCCCACCACTCTCTTGCATGTTCTTCTAACTTAGAGAGGTATATGCTAAGGATATAAGATTGACTCTCTCTATAAAACCAAGGATCAATTTTATCAACTTCTCTTTCCCAAGCTAGGTATCTTAATGCACCTATGTTTTTACCAAAGAATGGAAGATTCCTAGCTTGTTTAAACATTTCATCAACATTATCTAGACTAGACAACTTATAAGAACTAGAAGAAGACCTATATGAACTATAACAAGACATTTTTGCTTTTAAAAGTTTTCTTAATCTAAAGGACTAAAAGCTTCCACTTTAGACAAATCCCAGGTAAGAGAGGTAAACCACTAGGGTTGCTTAAATACCAAGTCTTGCCTTAGCCAAATTTGCCTTAAGCTACTAACTAATTATCCTTTAAACAAAAATCACTTTTAAAATCAAAGACTCAACTCACAAACAATTAAAGGACTCTAAGACCCCTAAAACGTGAGACAAACACAGCTGACTCTAATGTGACAAAAGTCACACCTAAACCTGAAACACAAAATCAAAGACAATAAAAAGAAAACAGTTAAAATTGCCAAGAGTTGGAAAGAACACTAAGAACTCTTCCAATCTACTTGGACTTTATAAAAGGCCCTTTCACAACACAAAAGCTAAGACTAACAATGGGCTGACACAAGCCTAACAAATACAAAGAAAATAAAAAAAAAAAAAACTACACTATGCTACAGTCCTGATTCATCCTGAAGGAAATTCACGGCCCAATTTGGCTTCTTGACAGCGTGTGGTCCTTTCTAGCTTCTAAAATGGTTTAATTGCTTCTTTTGTCCCCAGTTTGGTTGAAGTGTGTCAAATTCGTCCCCTTTTAGAAAAATGTCAATTACGTCCCCATATAGAAAAAAATTGTGTCAATCAAGTCATCTTCGTTAAATACAAACTAATGGTGTTAAAAACTTAAAGTGAGTTTTGAATAATAACCACTTAATGGGTCTGATCCCTGATATTGGAGTGGATAAAGTGAGTTTTGAAAGCAATGATTTTTAACGGAGATGACTTGATTGACACAAATTTTTTCTATATGGGGACGAAGTTGACATTTTTCTAAAAGGGGGACGAATTTGACACACTTCAACCAAACTGGGGACAAAAGAAGCAATTCTCTTGGATTCTCCAGGCTAGTTCAATCCTGCAATCACATATAACCACGGTTACTGTCACTTAAACACTTAATCAAGTACAATGCACAAAAAAGATACAGATAGTAAGAACTTCCCTGTCTCGTGGTCTTCACGTATGCACTTGTTGATCCTGGCAGCTAATATTCATGGATAATGAACCAAAATCATATTATATATAATTCAAAACTAGAACTGAACTGGTTAAACATCAATCGAAGCTAGTAAGCATTGATGGACTAAACTGATCTATCCACAAAACAAGAATGATATGATGCAACACAGACCCTAGTCATCTAATTCATTCAATTATACAACCAAAATTGGAAATGAAATGCTTTAATCACTTTTGTAAAAACTGAATGAGATATTGGCAGTGAAACAATATTAATGCAGAAATGAAGAAGTACAAATGCAGTCATAACAGTAAAGATACTGGTGATTCAGCAGACAATGTACAACTAAATTGAATGCAATAACAACTTAAACAGTCACAAATGCTTCAATCTGATCATTCAAACTCCTTTTCTTGCACAATGAACAATCCAAACAGTGAGCAACACAGTTAAAAGAAAACTGACTTTCTCACAAATTGCCAAGGAAATAGGCCAAGTCAGCCTCACAAATCTCTCAACACTCAGGCTTCTCTTTAGAAAGTGAAATCACACAAATGAAGGTTTGGAAGGGAGATTCTCCCTTGTCAGTTCAAGGTTGGAGAGTCTTTTAGACCACCACCACCTAAGAGGCTACCAAGCATACAAACCTCTTTTTCAAAATCCAGAAACCAAAGTGAGAGTGCTTCAAAATCAAGAACAGTTAGGTAATGCAATGTGCATGAACCAGAACAGAATAGCAGACAAACTCAAGAGGCTCTAGATCAGATTATAAAAGCAAGGAAAAACTCAAATTAAGAACAGTTGATCAGAATTCACTTAGAATGGACAAAACCAAGACTGTCAATCAAGACAAGCAATGAAACAAAGCTTTAAAGAAAGTGAGCATTCAAAGGGAACCTACCAAAAGATCTAGAACATATTAAGAAAACAAGAAACAGAAACAAGTTGCAATAGCATCAAAATTTGAAACTCAAACGCACTTGACTAAAACTGTACCAATTTCTAAATCTGATTGTGTTTCAAAGATATGTAGACTGGACTGCATTGACCCAAATGACTTTTAAACTTGTTCAATAGTTAATTTTTTTTTATTGATTATGCTCAACTTTCTATGGTCAAACCTGTTGCTACAGTCCAACTATCATGTTCCAGAATTCTAAATCAATACACATCAATTATGCAACAACTTGTGAAAGAAAAATTGGTCAGAATTTGGTGGTTCAAATAGTGAAAACACATAGGTCAGCCAAAACATTCATTTTCTTTGCTTCAACACGTTATAAATGTTAAAACAAATTTGTTTGTATTGCATATGGATGCAGAAATGTGCACTTATGAAATCTGATTGAGCTAACCTTGATATTTTCCTAATTCACACAACTCTACCACCCAAATTTTAACTCAAAGATTCAAATAGCTTTTGATCAACTAGCTAAGCTCAGAAACAACATATAAAATTCAAACAAGACACTAGATTAACAATTAGAGATGTTTAGCAATGA
This sequence comes from Vigna radiata var. radiata, assembly GCF_000741045.1. Classification (NCBI taxonomy): domain Eukaryota; kingdom Viridiplantae; phylum Streptophyta; class Magnoliopsida; order Fabales; family Fabaceae; genus Vigna; species Vigna radiata. The sequence continues at coordinate 18,208,393 of NC_028359.1, read as the reverse complement.
TCTATGTGCTAAAACAGATTTCAAACCAAAAACTAGACTTAAACAAAGAAATGTAGATCGACCAACTGCAAAATGAGACTCTATTGGAGTTTTCTCAATGCAAACAAGCTTTGCCAAAGCAATTCATTGCTTATATGGTATGCGCATGGTATTGGCTCAATCAATCAGATCATCTCAATGCCAAATTCTCAGTTAAGTGCACAAATAAACCAGAAACAAATTAGGCGCCAAATAAGTGCTTTGTACCAATGCAAAGCTGCATCTCATGTCAAACACTAAGCACCTGAGCTCTTAATGAATTTGTCATTGCTCATATGGTGTGAAACAATTGAAACTTCAATAATATACAAAATTGTGGCTACTTTGTTTATATTTGTTTTGGTCAGTGAATTAGTAATTTGAATTTATAATTATATTTGTCTCTTAAGTATACATTACTAGTTCATGATTATTTTTATCTGGTTGTACCTATTTAACATAGTTCATGGTTTTCATCATAATTAGGTGACAAATATTGGTATTGAAGTTTTAACAGGGAGGTTGCAGACATCATCCAACGTTTTTCCTTAGCTAAATTCATAGTTGGGTGAATCAATATGGTGACAGAGGCTGCCATTTTCTAAAATTACCATAAATTAACTGGCCAACATTTATTTGCTCTATTTCCATGGTTGCCTTTTTTGGGTATCATGTTTGTAAGCTATAAAAAAAATGATAAATAAAATATAAGCAAAATTTATTTGAGTTGAGGTGTAAAGTGTGATCAATGACATGTTTGTGCAATTTAAGAAAAGATTAATTTTATAACAATTTTGCCTTATGCTTTTTGTATTAATTGTTTTTTAATAAAATGATTTTATAAGTATTTCTAATTCAAATCAGCACAGTAAAATTGTTAGATAGTCAACAAAATTATAGAATTATGTAAATCATCATCTGTTCTTTTGAGTGAATGAATTCAGTTCAAATAAAATTTAAATCTAATTAAAGATTAATGTAATTAAAGTTTACTCTTTTATTCAATTGTTGCGTTTATTTACTTTCTTCATGAAAAGGGTTTTTATGACATCCTAATTATATAACAGCATAATATAATGCAGAAGTTCATAATTATAATATGGGAAAGTAGTTGGAAGTAGAATGACGGTTAAGTATAAGAATACAGTCATCCAAATATAACTCCAAAATTTAAACTTCAAGTGATAGAAGTCTAAACCTAAAACTTAGACATAAAGAGTACAACAAGGTAGTACACCGATAAGAGTATTCCCAAAATAATATCAGGTAAAACAAAGAAATCATAGGGAGAACTAGGTTGCAGCGTCAGCGTCCTCCAGCACTTGCTCCAACGGAACCTCCTCAATAACATCTGCTCCCATCCAAGTGGATGATCATTGCAAGAAAAAACATGCCCAATGATGGAAGAGGCCTCGAGGAGATCACCTTTCAGAGCGGTGCGAACACTAATCGAAGTCCTCGAAGCTTCTCCATAGAGAAATGACGCAGTGGAAATGTTGAATAATCTTTTGACCGAGAGAAATTGGAAGAGAACGGATCAAATCTGAGAAGGAACTCAAAAATCCTTAACTTAGACAACTAAAACCCTAGAAATGGGGAGAATCACAAATTGAACCAATTAATCGGTTCAAACTCAAAGTTAAACGGTGGAAAAGGTAGATCAAGGGTTAGAAAGGCTTTCAATCGACAAAAATTGGAGTTCAATCGGTGGATAGTTGGGAAATGGTGGAGAAAGGAAGTAAGCCCTAGGTTTTGATGTTCTGTGTTGGTGAAGAAGCACAGAGAAACGAAATCTGTGGAGAATAATGGAAGATCTGTGAAGAGGAAATGATGTTTACCATGAAGAACTCTCGAAAGGAAGTGAGTCCTCTAGTGTGCTCGAGAGAAAAGTAGAAATATGATTCAGCGAGTTTGGATCCGATGCGTATGAAGGAGAAATGAAATGATGATTTAGATGGCTGACGCAGGCAGAGGAGGTGTCAGCAAAGGAATGGTTGACATCGTATGATGGCAGCGTCTGGTGAGAGAAAAGCACAATGGAGAAATGGAAAAATGAAAAATAGGAAGTGTGCTTTGGAAGGTGGCTAGAGGTCTTTGGACTCTCTAGCCTATGACTTTCAAGAGAGAATAATTTTCTGAATTACAAAAGTTTATTCTCATCAATCTCAAAAGTGGGAAATACAATGAGGAGCTGGGTATTTATAGTGACCCATGCTCCTTACAAGCTACACTACGAATACAATAAAATGTAAAAATAAGAAAAAGAGGAATGCGTCAGAGAGGATTCCATCATCCAAGCAACATACAACACAAAAGTAAGGGTGAGGTAGGTAAACCGTAAGCATACATACAAAACAGTAAATCAATGTCATCATGCTTAAGAACATATAAGAAAACAAGCAGGGCATACCATTCAAAGCATACATCAACTACTCAACACGACTCATCCGAATTTTGTATAACTGTCTAGCTATTGGTTGTCTTTGCACTTGCATAGTTCAGCTGACCCATCTCCAACACTATGCAAGGTAAGTCCCCCTAATTTGTCTATGTCTAAACTCCAAGACTATAGACGAGGACCTCCCTCTACTCTCACCACTCACACTATTTTTCTCTATTTGAGTATGAACAATGCTTTGAGTGTAGGGATAGACATACCATTTCAAAGCTCCCAACATTATACATACAACAACATTATCTCTACAATCATTCACAATCATCTCTCCCTGAAATGTTGAGTTCATCCTTAATCAAGCAATCCAATTCAAGTATATAGACGTAAATGTACAGTAGCTAAAAGTTTTGTTCCATACCAAAGTTAATAATTCTAATACTTACATATCATAATATAATATTAAATATAACTTAATCCCATTAAGTTTCGATACCAAAATATATATATCCCTTATATACTAATTTGTATAAAAGTTATATATATTATTATATAATATATAAGAATTATAATAAGAAAATAATCATTAGATTTAATATATAATATAATATACTAGTATCATAAAACCGGAATGTACTCTTGTTGTAACATGTAATATAATATACCACTTACCATACTTTACTAAACCGCGGGCCCCTCCCAACGTGCATACATATATACAAATAAGGAAAACCTTTTCTCTCCACAAGGCACCTTGCTTTAAATAAAACAAAATGAAGCTAGCTAGAATTCTAAAATAAATTCCCTTAAAAAGTGGGCCTAACGTTTTCAAACTCCTAAAACTATATTTCTCATTCTCTAAATGTAAGAATGGGGTTTAAGTGAAAAGAAACTCCTAACTCCACATTCTTAAAAATCGTAATTCATATATATATATATATATATATATATATATATATAAAATAAACAACTCAAATACTTGTTAAAAGCTACATATATTCTTTCAAAATCTCCAAGCTAAAACCACTACTACAAAAAAATGCATAGATAACGCTTTTTTTTTATCATAGATAGCACTTAAAAAACGCTATCTATGTCAACGCTATCTATTAATAGATAGCGCTTCTAAAAAAAGCGCTATCTATTGCGAGACACCAATAGATAACGCTTATTTAAATAAACGCTATCTATTGGTATAAATTTTTAAAAAAAAAAATAATTAATTTTTGAATAAAATATTTCAAAAAATATAAAATATTTTTCAAAAGAAAATGTAAAATATTGGTTATATCAAATTTGCATTATCTATTTTCTATTATATACAAAAGAATATAAAATATTAAGAAAAATATGATAATGACAAAGATGTCAAAAAGAATATTCATTCATATGAATAAACACTATTTATACAATAAGTCATCAATTACGTGTCATTACATGACATTACTTTATAAGATAATATATACAACCATAACATATATATCCTATTAATACCTATAAGCATGTACTAATTACATGTAAACATCAATTTTTCTTAACTTCAATGATTTGACTATCACGATATTGTTGACATCTGCAACCCAAAAAATACTGCAAAAAAATAAATAATATAAAATTAGTTAATTAAATTTTGAATACAAATTAATTATGATAATGAAGATAACTTATATCGGTTAAAATTGTCCCTCTTAGAATTGTCCCTCCTTCACAGTACGTGATAATTTACTTTGTATATCTACACAACATGTAATACCCACAATTATTGTCGTCAGGTGATTTTAGACACTAGAACTCTTGAAGTAAGGTATTACCCGATAAATATGGGATCTTAAAACTATAACTCTTGAAGGCATGCTTACCGGAGAGTGGCTACTGATGAAGCACGGTGCTTTTCTAAACATATTTAAAACTACTAAGATTACGATAATGCCTTTGATTACCCGGTATTAATAGGTGTGCTTAGCTCTTTAATAAGTTCTTGATTCCTCCTGCAAATAGTTGATGTCAGAAATGAAAAAAGAAGACCATGTATAATTTCAGATTAAAAAAGTGAAACAATGACAATACTCAGGGAATACAACTTCAATTAATACTTAACTGATACAATTTGGACTTCTTGTACAATTTTGCAAAGTCTACACCGACCTAACTCTCAACTGTTGGAGAACTGATCTCCAAAGCCCAAGTTGCAGTATTATAACCTTCTCTAATTTTAGAAACTCCAGGAATAATCTGCAAATAGTATACAAGATTATTTACTTTGAGAATCTATACACTTTGCTGTGTAGAAGTCATATTCACCTCAAAGTACTCTATAAGCTTCTGAGATTGCCGACCTAAGGGACCATTATATATGAGTTGTCCTCCTCTTTTCATCAAAAAGAAGCTGTAGGCAATGCAATTGCTAATATTTCACAACCAAGATTGTAAAATTTGAAGACAAGAGATGAAAACCAGAAACTGCATAAGAATTAGGAGTGTAACAGAACAACTATTTAGAATGAAAAACTAAAATCAAGTCTTTCAAGAACAAACCACTCGACACATACCATGAAACTAATGTCTATCAAATTTATTTTATGGAAATTCTCGGAAGAAAATTTTTTTAGCTTAAATGATACTATGTATTTTGTTTAATGAACAAACTAAACATTTTGGATTTTGTTGGAAAACAAAAGAAGATACTTTCCTAGTTCGCATGGGGAAAAGAAGGAGAAAGATATAAAAACAAGGGCAGATAAAATAAAAGAAACAAAAATATACAAGGAATATAATTTTTCCCACCATCAATAATAATTTGTGTATCTAAAAATGGTCATTCCATTCATCTAGAGGAATCTTGTCAGTGGAGTTACTTAAGCTACTATATTATTGCAACGTCAAGATGAACGTCCAACACAAAAGGGACGACCTTGTTTATTGTAAAAGAATTGATGCTCCCTAGAAATACACCCTATTAAATTGACTTGAATTAAATTGATGTGAGAGTTATGTTAGGACTAACTATTGTTGTAAGTTGTTTGTGAAAAGCTAAGCAAAACCGAACGTGCTAAATTCCTAAATAAGAAGTCTAGCAGAAAAACATCTAAAGATTATCAATATATCTTAACCAAGCCACTAGCATTTATTAGAAATTTCCAATCCCTATCACTTGCCTTCTCATTCAAATTTCCAAGTGGTTGGCCATGAATCTTGCCTCCTGTATACGGAGCACCCATTGGAATCTTTTCCACCAACTAATGAACCATGAGGTCATCTAAACCATGCTTCTTATAACTCATAAATGCACATAAAGCTCCAAGAAATTCGTCTTGTCGCAATAACATTGTTTGTGCTACTCTATTTGACCTATGAGAAATAATATAATGAATCAATACAATAATTTAATTGAAAGAAAAGAATCTAGTTATGTCTTTCACAAATATTAACCAAAAAAGATTGCAAAATCTGTGACACAAAAAGTCAACATCCAACACCACGATGATCACTAGTAGTACAAATGTTCTTAGTAACTTACTTATTACTCATATAGGGTGGGTTGCAGTAGTAAATACATAGAACAGATAAAACTAGAATAGAATAATGCAGCAAAAACATAGTTGTCATCACAAGTAAAGTTGAGATACATTTCAGTCCTACTACTGTAAAATCTTAAATTAGGCATAAACTACATTACAAAGCCCCAAATAGCATAAGCATGCCGAAAACAAGGATCCACGCCACCAAATGATCTTAAACTAATAACAAAAAGATGGCTGCAAACTCGCAGTAACAAATTATTCGGGGGTAGCAACTTATAGACAAAATCAGAATTGAACTCTGAAAGAAAACAGATTAGAATTCATAAAATATTTATGGTCGAAAAAGGGAATACTTATACATGATGTGCTATGCAAACATTAAACGTTCCAGGAAAGGTCAATGAGTTGACAACATGCCAAAGAATTGAATATCGAAATTCATCACAGAATTTCTCTCCAGGCTCGTTCCAAACCTGATGACATTAGTGTTTGGGCAATATACTATCACCAAACAATCTCGCATTGTCTATAAAAAATCTCACCCACTTTGAGTCTCATTAAATGGAAGAAGTTAAATCTACTTTAGCTATAGACTCCATTTACACTACCTCGCCACTCAAGTTTAGGCAAAGAAAACAATTTCTTTCTTTCAGTATTCTGATCTGACATGTAATTAAGGCATCAACTTAGCTTGTTGACAATTTAAACCCTAATGGAAACCGTATATATTGACTACTATGTTGTTTAATGTTGTTACAAAGAAAGCTAGAATATCAGTTTCATGAAAAGAAAACATTAACAACAACCTTATATGTGTCGAAGTTTAACTCTGAAGAATAGAAATTCAACATCTTTACCTAGTAATAAGAATAACAATGGTCGTAACTCACAAGGGTAATCATTTCTTCCAAGACAGATATATAACTTGGTCCCCTCCTCTAAGGAAGGATTCAATTTGAGTAGGTTCTGAACGCGACATTCTGTTTTTCCTTTTTTCATCCTTCTCTAGTTCTGGATATCCTTCACCCACCTCGTAACCACCAATGGATGTCCAAATGCGATTATTTCCAGTGAGCTTTTTCATCCTCAACCTACATTGATGCTGCGAGGAAATGAAGTTATAATCTATCATTGGAATCACCAAAGAATAATAAAAAGGTACAAAATAGAGAAATTGGGGTAAAAAGAAGTGAAAATGAATTCTGATGGTTAACATTGAAATCCCAAATTAGGAGAGAATAGATAAAGATATCACCTCACGCTTGCAAAGGGAGATGATGGAATAAGCTCCAAGAAGAACTCCAAATGAACATGCTATGGACTCCTTCGAAGCTTCATCGAAGAGTGAAAAGCAGCGGAATGATACGAATCCAAGAGCAAACGAACAAAAACTGTGAATGAAGCAAGGAAAACCTAAATCGAACGGTGAAAGAACCTTAAAGCACTAGGTTAACCGATTAAACGGATCAAAATGGAGATTAAATAGTGCAAAAGTGTTTAATCGGAGCAAAAGAGGATTTAAACGGTTAAAATCAAAGAAAAAGATGAAAGATGAGGGAAACCCTACCGCTGGCTCGAGGTGTGGTTTGTTGGTGATGCCTTCAACAACACCGTCACTTCTTTCACTAGAACTTCTGGCGAAGCATTAAACCTAGCCACGACCGTACTGATTTCTTGAAGGAGGCTGGTTTCCTAAACCCTTATCGATGACCGTAATTGATGAACTTTGGCCTGCCAATGAGTAATGATGGAGAAGACAATGCAATATTGACTTGCTTCACTAAGAACTATTACGTTTGATAAATGCAATGCAGGTTTGGGATAAACGCAAAGTGAAATTTGAGAGTAAGCACGAAGTAAAATTTAGGGGCAAATCGAAAATGAAATTTGAGGACAGCGGGATGAATTTGTATCTTAAGTGAAATTGAAAATTTAGAAGGAAGGGGGAAATTTTGGAAAATACGAGAGTAAATAAGAAAAAGGGGGAAATTTTGGAAAATATGAGAGTAAAGAGAAGCTTAAAGAGAGTAAAAAGAAGTTTGAACGAAAAACGTAAAACACTTTCCAAAATTATTTTAACATTTAATGGATAATATTATTTTAGAAAAATGTTATTTATTGTGTTACAATAGAGAGCGCCTTTTAAAAGAAATGTTATCTATTGATTTATTTTAAATTATAAATTAAAAACAGAATATTAATTATTTATAGATAGCGTTTTTTAAAAAAAGCGCTATCTATTATCATAGGTATAGATAGTGTTTTTTTAAATAAGTGCTATCTATTGTTCTGCAGATTCATAGATAGCGTTTATTTAAAAAAATGCTATCTATAATCAATTTTGTAGTAGTGAACCATTAATCTTTTTCACTTATAAGCATGACCCCACTTTTATATATCATCCATCCATTATAAACGAAATCACCAACCAAGATGGAAACTCACTCTCTGCAACCAGTTTCGCAAACAAACTTTCTTCTCTATTTTCTATGAATTTTAATTACACCCCTCCCATTTATTATCTTTGCTTCACACCTTTCCAGGACATAATACTCTCCCTCTTCGTGAAATCACCCTGGACTCAACTCTTCTCCATTTTTTTTTTCTTCTTTTAACTACTTCCTTCTACTCACTTAACGCATTCCAACCACCACAAACCCCAACTCTCTTTTAATCTCTCCACATCTATTTTACTCCATATTTTCTTCTCTTTCACTCACCGAAATAAAGGAAAGCTAAGAAAACTTGTTTCCTTCTCTGCACCAAAACGTCATCCCATTTCATAACCACTTCTATAATTCTTAATGATACTTAAATCTTCCTCTACCCCTACACTACGAAACCATAATCCAAAGAATGAAACATGTTTCTTCTACCCTCAAATTCTCTAATAAATAATCATCCTAACAACTGTCTTCTTTCAATAATCTCGAGAACACTCTCACACGTAAATATTTCACAGATTCATAACTTCAATAGTTAAAGTTACAAAAAACCTAACTTAAGCACAAACAACATACCATTTTCACTATACAATACACATGCACCTCATTCAGAAAATTCAAGAGAATGTCTAGCTCCCCTTACTTGGAAAACTTCACAATTTGACTTGATGGGAACACTCTAAATAGTGCTCTGATGAGTCAATATTTTATTGATTTCACTTAGTTTATTGTGCTAGAATTAATTAGGGAATTGTGCTTAATTGTCTGGTATTTTCCCGTTTTTCCTAATTATGCTTAATTTGACCGGAAATTCTAATTTTAATTAATTTGAATTTTCTGAGCTAATTATTTGCATTATTATTTTCAGGGAAAATTTTGGAAACACAATTTGGGACATTTGGAGGACACAAAATAAATTCAAGACTCTCAAATTAAACATTTCAAATTTTAGTTGTATTGTAATTTAATTGTTTAAACTTTTTGGACAAACTTTTGCACATTGGGCCATTAAAATTTGTGATAGGCCCAAAAGTCTAAGACACTTGTCAACCTAGGGTTTCCTTTAGGGTGGACCCCACCTTTACATTGGATGACACTTGGCCCTAGGGAAAGGGTGGAGCCGTCACTTTACCTAGGACTCACTCTCTCGACAATTTCTTGAAGAAAGGAGGCTGCAACGTTTTCAATTATTTTTTGAAAATCATGTCTCTGCATTTGGATTATGCTTGAATGAATTGTCCATGTTTACTTCATTTGCTGAATTCANTTTTTGTTTTTCCATTTGGTTTCACATACTTGGTTAAGGTTTCCATCTATCAATGTCACACGCTNATTTCAAGAAAATGAAGTGAAGGGGTGTGACGTCCTATCTTGGGCTGCACCACGGTAATCAATTTGCTTTTTACTTAGGAGAAAGCAAGTGGCATTCACGACTGCAGCTCTCTTTGAGAATCACATTTCCATTTCTTCCTAGTTGATCCATTCGGTCATGTTGCAAAGATAGTTAGCTTTTTCTTTTTCTTATTGTTGGAATCAAAAGAGATTAGGTAGAGACTGTGTGATGGGACGCATGTTGTGGCTANCAATGAATTTCTTTTGCCTTTATTGTCATGAGAGTAGAATAGATAGATTAGATAGGTAGGTAAGCTTGTACGGGGGTGGCAATTGAAGAGAGGAATTTTCATTCTTGCTTGGTGATGCACGGTCCAATCATTGCCTTTTCATTTGTTTTTTTGGTTGATTTAAATTTCAGAAATTGAATTGAAGAAGTGTAGTACGGTGCAGGACACTGTTTCAATTGAAATATTTGGAAGCTGCTCACGGTCAGGTGTTGGCATCTAAATCTTTTCTTTCTTTTAGAATCATTGCTTGGAAAATAGGGATGCAGCACGGTGCTTTTATTTTGGTTGTTTGCTTAATTTTTGATTGNAGTCTCCTACCAGCTAGCACATGTCATGCGGAAGAGAAATGAAGGAAGCAATAGTGTGCACACGTTGACACGTCCTGTCACACTTTGATTTTATTTCCTTAGGCAATGTAACTTTTGTTTAATATGTGCTTATTGATGAGGCATTGAACCGAGAAGAAGAAACAATTTTAATTCTCATTTGAAGCAGCTGCATGGTAACTAATGTTTGGAGAAAAATATTTTCATTAATTGCTTGAAGAATGTGTCACGGTCAAGAGGGTTATTAGATCATTTTGTAAATTTAATTTCATTTNGTANATGTCATAGGTTAATTGCTAAAGGTAATTTGTGTTGTTTATTTCTTTNGCTTTAATTTAATTTCACAAAGTTTGTTGAATTGGGTTTTATGTTGTNTCTAATTTAGTAATGCATATTAACAATTTTAATTGTGCTAGATATTTGTGTTACAGTGTTAGGCNTCTAATATTTTCTTTCATTTTAATGATTCTGTGTTTTAATTTAATTCTTGTCTCAAACACCTTCAANCCCCCCCCACTTCGTGTTAGACCTAAGACTCGAACCACATTTGGTCCTTGAGAGACGACCTAGGAGTCACTTCCTAGTCTATACTGCATTTCTTTTATGCAATCAAATTTGTATGGGCCGTGACAGCTCATCATGCTCCTCACAACAAATTTCAAAGACACCCTATAAATCACCCAATAATGATAGAATAGCCTTTTTAGAGCTGGAAATTAACACAAAATTGAAGTAGAATGCTTTTAGTGGCATGCATCTAGTGAGATAACATGCCCTAGGTTCTAGAAACAATGGAGAAAAAAGGGAAGAAGATGACTTACCGTTCAGAATCGAAAATCCAATCGGTTCTACTTGAAGCTTTCAACGCGGTGAACGTTTGAGCACCACCTATTCAAAGATTGAATGGTTAAATTTTCTGGAAATCTAGAGAGAAAGCTGAGAAAATGTTTAGGGCAAAAGTGTGTTTCTTTCTAGAGAGAGAGTGAAAAAAAGGAAAAATTAAGAAGTTGACTTTGAAAAAGCTCCTGCTAAGGTCATATGCCCTTAGTTTGATGAGCTTGGCTGCCTTCAACTAAGGCCCTATAACTTAAAAAAAACATATGCACCTGCTATTTTTTAATGAATGAGTTTCAATTAAAAGAAAGATCAATTATATATATATATATATATATATATATATATATATATATATATATATATATATATATATATAAAGGATTGCTAACTTGCTTATGTTTTTTTTAAGTTTATCTATTTTAATCAAGTGTACTGGATTTTAACAGATAAAAATACTTTCATATATTATGAAATTTAATTTTTAAGGTCAAATGTATTTGAATAATTTTTATTCTCAAAACTAAATAAATCAAGAAATTCCCAAACCGTTATTCACTTCCCTCATTCCTCTCAACCCTCATCTCTCTCATTCTAACATTTTTTCTATCATCCTTGCTAGAGTTCCAACTGAAAAAAACACTCATTGGCATATTTGCCTTCAGGTAAAGGTTCATTCAAGATCTTTTCAATTTCATCATCTTCACTAACCTCTCTAATGTTGAATCATCATCTCTAAAAAAAACCCTCTAGGCTAATTATCAATTTCTTCGAATGTCATTATACTTGTGAAAATTAGATAAGACAAAGATTATAAAATGAAAACTCAATATAAAATCATTTTTGTAAAAAATTGTTTAACCGCAAGTATTTCTGATTTTTCCAAGCTAATTATCAATTCCTTTGAATGTTGCTTGTGAAAATTAGATAAAATCAGATAAGACAAATTATGAAATGAAAGCTTATTATAAAATCATTTTTTTTAAGAAATTGTTTAACATCGAGTGTTTCTAATGCTACAGTAAGAATGACAGAGAAAATGTTAGAGTGAGAGAGATGAAAGAGAATGGGTTGAGATGAATGAGGAAGGCCGGTAAGGGTTTGGGGTATTTTGTTTTTTTTAGTTTAAAGAATTTAAATTATTCAAATACCCTTGACCTTAAAACTTAGAATGTATAATATATGAGGGTATTTTTATTCATTAAAATTTAGTACACATCGATAAAATGTAGCAAATAAAAAAAGAATGTACACAAGTTAACAGACCCCATATATATATATATAAAATAAAATATACTCTTCAATTTCAATACAAACATATATTAACACATGTGAAAAATGTAAACATCTCTGCCTTATGATTTTTATCCATGTTAGTCCTAGGCTCGGATGAGGACAATTGAAACTTTAGTAATATTTCTTGGGTGCTTCTTCCGACACTTTCAAGTGGACCATTGTTTTCTTGGATAACTTGTAAAAATAAAAGTAAAAAAAAAAATAAAAAAAACTTAAATAACCAGTAATTATTACTTATCCAATTACATTTATTTCTAAGCATATATTTTTTGTCCTTTTGCACCCCTATTCTCAGGTTCACATTTTCATTTTTCTGTTTGTCTTTTTGTTTGTTGGTGTTATGTTTTGTTCTTGTTCTGTCGCTTTTGTTTGTGGTTTCTATTTTCGTTGTTGTGTGGTAATGAGTTTTATGTTGCTTTTTCATTAGTCTTGGTTGGTTCATCTTCTTCTTTATTTGACATCATATAGGTATAAACGTTTAAGTTTGTTTAATTTGATATAGTTATTTAACTCTACACGCTATTTAGGAAACAAATCGAATTTCGAAAGTTGTTTAAAAAGTCATTTTAAAAATTCACTTTATTTGGATCACCAGATTTCTAAACTAATCGGTTAAGAAATCCGATTTATGAAAATTGTATTAGAAAATGCTCATGCCAATAGTAGAAATGTTAGCATGGAATTTTGTTTGTGATGTCAACAAATTTTTAACACCCCTAAGTAACATGAATTACATTTATTAATTTTTTTAAGTTTGATGAATCAAAATCTGAAATAAAAACAAAATCTAATTTTACATTATAGTTTAGAGACTTAAAAGATATTTAATCTTTTGAGAAAGAGGTATAAGGTAATTTTTACTTTTTTAACATAAGATAATATAGGACTTATGGGTTTTTGTGGGATGCAGAAAGAAAAGGGAGGTGCAGGTAGAAAAAGTGGAAGGTCCAATACTCGTAGTAGCACAACAGAACAGGCCAGGCCCAAACTGGAAGACAGACTTTTGCTTGACCAACACGAAGTTATAAAATGTTTTCCTCTTTCTTCGGTAGATTGTTCCATTTTCTGTTCCTTCCTCAGTAACCCTAACTTTCAGCTCTTGGCAATCGATGGCTGGTGAATCTGATGTGCCGGAAAACACCCTCTCTTGCGCTAACTGTGGAAAACCCGCCAATCTACAGTACTCTTTCTTCTCTATTTTTATCTCTCTTTATCTCTCCCTGGTTTATTGCTGCTCACTAGTAACAATAACTGTGGCCACACTTCTTCTCTAATTTATTTTTGTTTTCGATTGGATGTTTTTGTAATTGATATGTCGCAAGGTGTTAGCTTTGGGCTTTGATTAAAAGAGGGTTTCTAGGTTTTAGCTTAAGAAGTTGTTGTTGTTCTTGCTGCGGCGGGAGGCTTGTAACTTTTTATTTTTCCCTTCACCCAATAGTGTTGCATTGATATGCTAGTGATTTTGGTCATTGGGTGGTGAGCAAAAAGCAATCTTCGGGTTGTTTATGCTGATGTTGCCATTGAGTGATGATGGTTTGGTATAATGATGATAAAGAAAACTTGTAAGGGGTTATTTTTAGTTTACTTTTTTTTTTCTTTTTTTTCCTCAGGTGCCCAAAATGCATGGAATTGAAGCTTCCTCGTGAAGGTTCTGCCTTCTGGTTTGTGACTCTCCCTACTTTGCCTGTTATATTTGCATTTCTCGAACTCCTTTGTTGTTCTGTTGTCATGATGGGTAGTGTGTTTGTACAGGTGTCTAATTGTTATATTTTTTCCAAACCAAATATAATGTGTGTTGGACAACTGGTTAAAAGTGAAAAACCATATGGAAGCTGTAAATAACTACAAGCTTCTCAATAATCTTGGGAAACCACATCTAAAACATGAGAACAAACACAAATAGATTCCGGCTTCACTTGGAGCCTCTTTTGGGAGATATGTTAAACCCAACATTGGAGTCTCAATGAACTGATACAATTTGATATAGCCGCTAAGCCTGGGTGTATATAATGCTAGTCTTTTAGAGTAAATGTACGGGAGTTGTGAAGGTCTTTTTTCTGTTTAGTTTTAGGGAATGATTCTATACAAGACTTCAGTTCTTTAAATATTTGAAAGAGATAATTGGCTGTTCTGGTTCCTATAGAATGCTCATCGTGTTAGGAATAAAAGAAGTTAGTTGTTAGTAGAGAGAGGGTATAAATAATAACAGAATAGGCGGAGAGAGGACTATCAGGTATTTTGCTTTTGGAATAGACTGGACATTTTCCAGTGGAGGAAGGGAGGCTTCCTTGGGACGCTTACTGTAATTCTGTTTTTCCATAATCAATGAAATACACATTAATCTCTTTTATACTGTTTGAGTGTTGTGAGAAAGGAAAAACCTCGGTTACGGTTCTCTGCATAAAGGAACCTAACACATCGTCTCCATAATCTTCATGGAGTATAATACCAGTATTCTATGTTTACCATAGAATGCCATAGGTGTTTTACATACGACATAGCATCTAGCCCCAAAATCACTGTAGTGAGATAGCTTCTGTTCTGAATATTTATTTTATATGATGCATACTAATACTTGAAGTTTTTCAAAATGATAAAAAGTGCTTAATTCACGACTTCCATTGGTGACAATACAAAGCCATTTCTTAAATAAAACATACAAGCAAATACCCAGAAAAGTCAAATACAAGTTTTCTAGATAGAAATTATCAACCATCTTCTAAATCCAAGCTGTCTCCATGATTTTTACAACCATTATGGCTGTAAATTTCATATTTGGAAAATGAAACCCCAAAAATTAGCCCCTTTAAAAGCTGTCACCTCTATTCTTAATGGGCATTTCTGAATTAAACAACTAGCGTCTGCCGTAGTTGCTATTCAGCCTGCCATTTGATCTAGTACAGCTGTTGCACTAAACCACACTGGTGAAATTTGGAACTCTATTAGTTTACAAGTGCAACATGCATGAGTTGGTGCTGACTAGTAAATATAAAAAGTTGTGTTTGATCTGATTTAATATCCATAGAAGATTGATTTAGTTATGAGGCATTGGAGATTTAGTGAATGCCATTGTTGCTCCTAATGGAACCATGTAGAAATTGGGGTTGAGCATGTTTGCTAATGAGAGAACAATGAATTACTAGATATTTACTATTGCTGAAATTTATTTCTCAGTCTTAATATCCTTTATACTCGAGCCAATTTTAATATCTTTTGACAGCTCTCAGGAATGTTTCAAGTCTTCATGGAGCTCGCACAAATCAGTGCATCTTAAGGCAAAACTATCCTCACCTGACACACAAAATTCAGGCTCAGTTGGTGAAGGTTGGCTATATTGTTTGAAGAGAGGGCAGGCTCGAACTCCAAAGCTTCCTTACTTTGATTGGACTGGGTAGGGCTTTGAATACCTTCATACTCAACTTTCAAATCCCCACAATTTAATTAATACAAGAGTTTGTGTTCATTATCACTAATAATATTTCCTGTTTTTTCATTTCTGAGGCCTTTTGTGATTGTTCATTGTTCTCCTTTTCATTATTCTTCTTTTTTGAGCTTAATGTGCTTATTACTTGTTTTATTTGTTGAAACCAAAATTTAATTTTTGCTCTTGCAAGATCACTGCGGCCATATCCCATTTCTAGTAAACGGATTGTCCCAGGTCAAATTGATAAACCTGATTGGGCTGATGATGTAAGTTATTTGGTTTAGCTTATTTTGTTTAAATACAGTTGGAAGTTATCTTATGATTACTTAGAGGAGGGTCCATTGGTTGCTGAATCGTTTTTATTTCTATTTGTTCTAGGGAATCCCAAAAATCGAGCCCAATAGTGGTCTGCAGCATACTGTTGAGGTGGATAATTTTGCAATACACGAGTAGATGATTTATTATGAAATGAAAGATCAAATTGGACATTTTTTTATTATTTTTATTCTGCATTCTTACTTGTATTAATATGTAGGTTAAAACTCCAGATCAAATTGAGAGAATGAGGGAAACTTGTCGGGTAAGTTCCTCGCCACTCTTTGCCTCTGTAGATTCTCTAAAAGGAAGATATTTTTGCCCGTCTGCCATCTCTATCATAGCTATATATCACAGGTAGTGGTGCAGAACAGCAGGATGACTGTTTTTCTGATTTTATTATATTCGTTAGAAAGAGAAAAACTACTTAAAAAATCACGTTTTGAATTGAATAACAAATTGAGAAGCTGTTTAATCTGAGTAAACTTTGGTGATGGAAGGTCTTTTAAATAGTTGTTTATTTTCTATTGTGTGTAAACTTTAGTGTCTCAGTACGGTTAATTGATTTATACTATGTAGATTGCGAGGGAGGTGTTGGATGCAGCTGCTCGTATTATTCAGCCTGGTGTGACGACCGATGAGATTGATAGAGTTGTTCATGAAGCAACTATTGCTGCAGGTGCTAATTTCAGCGAGATTTTTTTAACACCTCAAATTTTACCAGCTTTAGTTATTTAGTTTTAGTAAGTTTATTAATCGATGAATGAAGCTAAGATACTTCAAAGTAGCAGTCTTCTCTGTGGCATACCCACATTTGACTTATCTATGTCAAACACTGCACTGACAAATCAAATTATCATAGATCTATTTGTAATTTTTTTGCATTTTCTTTTTAAAACATATATACAAATAGGAATATTGCAATACCTAGATTAAATGTGTCAGGGTCTTCTAATTTTTATAATTTGTCACATTTCCCTGATGTATGTTTATTTTATTTTTTCATATAGATAATGTTGGCATTACTCTAGCTGGTTAGTGTTGAGTTTGTATTTCCTGGTATTTAATAATCATTTACTGTAGAATGCAGAGAGATATCTCTTTAATGCTGTGTAAAACTTTGGCAGAATTGCTTCTTGCCCCTTTCCCCCCTTCTGTTATACTATTCGGTACAATAATATTTTATAGGAAAAAGATATTTACTTTCATAGAAAATAGGTGCCCGGTATCTCTGCTTACCAGAAATGCATAGTCCTGGAAAAGTGATGAGCATTACACTGAGAGTAGACTTCCGAACCTTGTCATAATTTTGTTTCCTAATGGTCCCTTGAGTTTCTTGACGTCTTTGTGTTTTGTTCATTACAGATAGTGATTGTTTGTTGACATTTTCTTTATTACTTTTTACCTTTGCAGGAGGATATCCATCGCCTCTTAATTACCATTTCTTTCCTAAATCTTGCTGCACGTAGGTACTTTTCTTCTGTAATGTTATATTTTTCTCATATTGTCAAGGTATATTTTAAGAGTGAAATTTGCACTATCTAACAGGTCAGTTAATGAAGTAATATGCCATGGAATTCCTGATGCAAGGTAGGTCTTCTGTTGCCTTTCTAATCTATCTATATTATGATTTTCCTTTGTTGATGCATTCAGTTTTTCTCGTGGCTGTAATTATTGTAAACTAACTTTCCTGACTGGTGCTTCCTTGGTACTTGACACTATCAGTGTAAGTGCCACTGACTCACCGAGGGATTATAAGATTGAACTTTAGAGATTCTCTTTATAATATAGTCATTGTGCAGGAAGCTTGAGGATGGTGACATTGTAAATGTTGATGTCACTGTGTACTATAAAGGTGTCCATGGTAAGTTGCTTAGCATATATATGTTTCACAGTTACGCTTGAAGTTCATACATTGATTATTGAATAATTTTGTTAATTGTTATGCAGGTGATCTCAACGAAACATACTTTGTAGGAAATGTTGATGAAGAGTCTCGCCAACTAGTAAAATGCACTTATGAGTGCTTGGAGAAGGCAATATCCATTGGTATATATCCATTTGATATCAATTATAATGTTTGTGTCTCCTATTTAATTTTCAAATATAATTGAATTTTTGAATCATTATAGCAGTCATGGATCTCTTGTTTGTCTTATGTCTGATGTGTACCATAAATTTTATTATTCATAATTAAAACTACATTTTTGGTCTTAAAACTGTTGATTTGGTCATTCTCTTAAATCCCAAATTTTAAGGTAATAAAGCATCCTATCATTAAAATAATAAATTAGGAAATAAGAACATGTTAGTAAGTAATGAATCATACCATATGAGCTAGTCGTTATGTTGCAGATAATTATGTATTGAAAGTATTAATAATTGATGCTTACGGATGACCATACAAATATGCATTTTGCATTCGGATTATATTGTGTTTATTTGGTTTGAAATACTTTTATAATTAAAATGTATATATAATATTTTAGTAATTTAAACTAGGGGACCCTGATTCATCTTTTTCGGCTAAATTTAGTTAAACCTGGGATAAGATTCCGTGAAATTGGTGAAGTTATTAGTCGTCATGCTTCAATGTCTGGATTCTCAGTGGTAATGTTTTACTTTTTGGTTCTTTATTTTTTTAATCTATGTATTGTTATTAGTTCACTATAGTGAAATCTTATCTTCTGTTAATTTTTTTTCCCATGGCCTCTTAGGTAAAGTCATACTGTGGTCATGGAATTGGAGAGCTCTTCCACTGTGCACCAAACATTCCTCATTATGCTAGTATCCTTAGTTTTTAAGCATTGCAAGGTATTGAAATGCATTTTTTTGGAAATTATTTTTTGCATCCCTGATGTTTGATCTTATCATTCAGCACAGTATACACATTTATTTTAATATAAAGTGACCAATTGTTTTTTTCTTAGGCATATAAAAGGGCTTGTAAACCTAGAAATTGTTCTATAGATGTTAGACTTTCACTTCCTATTGACAATCATCTTGTACATAACGTCACTTACTTGAAACATCATCCAATGTGAACCTCTGGCTTTTCTATCCCTTGCAACAAAGAATAAAGCTAGAAAGTAGAAAGAGAACATGTGGAATGTATACACCTTAACCACTTAACAGGAAATAAAGCAGTTGGTGTGATGAAGGCTGGACAAACCTTTACAATTGAACCAATGATCAATGCTGGTATGCTTACACTTTCTAAATTCGCTTAAATAGATAACGAATGGATATACCTGCAACAGTTGTAAGATTATTTTTTTAATAGGTGTCTGGCGTGATCGTATGTGGCCTGATGGATGGACTGCTGTTACAGCTGATGGTAAACGAAGTGCTCAATTTGAGCACACTCTTTTGGTAAGTCCATTTATGTTTTTTTTCCTGAGTCCTATTACAGTATTCTAGCTATTTTCTTCATTTTGTCACGGTCTTGATGAGCTGAAAGGTCATAATAAATTAGAGAAAATGATGGAAATTTTAAACTTTGGTTGGAGTTTTCACTAACCACTAGTACTTTAGTTTCTCACCTCTATATATAATGTTGATGATATCGATGTGATATAAACACGTGAGACTAAGCCTTTGCAAACTATTAAGATACCAGAGAGCAAACAATGTCTTGTACAATGTAGGTTTAAATTTTTGGTATATTGTGGATTCAAACCTATAATCTCATGCAAAATATCTGAATTCTACACCTCTGGCCTTAATCCTATGTTTTAATTTCAATTGGATTTAAAGCCATGGTGGTTTCTTTATCTTAATTGTGAATTAGTACTTTGAATTTAGACTTGTATTTGGTCTCTAAGTATACATTATTAGTTCATGACTGTTTTTAACTGATTGTACCTATTTAACATAGTTCATGGTTTTCATCATAATTAGGTGACAGATACTGGCGTTGAAGTTTTAACAGGGAGGTTGCAGACATCACCCGATGTTTTTCCTTGGCTAAATTCTTAATTGGGTGAATCAATATGAGGACAGATGCTCACAGTATTTAAATATAGGCAGAATTTCTTTGCTCTATTTCTCTTGTTGGCTCTTTTTGGTATTGTGTTTGTAAGGTATACAAAAAGAAACAGAAGCAAAATTCATTTTTGTTTAGGTGAAAATTAATTCAAGGATATAGTTATGTAATCGAAGAAAATTAATTCAACAATTTTGCCTTGTGTTTTTCCTATGCTCTATTACTTAAGGCAATAATGATGTTTTAGCCATGTTTTGAACACCAGGTCTTGATTACTACATTTTTGGGTTAATGTCTTGTTTATGTACTATTTCTTGCAACATTTTCATTATTTATATGATAATCAGTTCTATCTTATCTTCCCTTAACAATGCAAATTAATCATCAAGAATATAGTTTTAAACATGTTTTCATTTGACAAATAGTTCCACCGTTTTTTCTTATTAATCATTATTGAAGTGCATCTGTTCACAGTTTAGCTTTGCTTATAAGTTGCTAAAATATATTTTTCGCTTCTCTTTTTAAGGAAAGTATATCTAAATGTTAACTAAATGCACTTTAAAGAATCAATATAAGTCTTTTATTATAAATTTCCAATTTTAAAAATTTGGTATATTTAAATCATTATATTTTAATGACTATTCATTTTTAAAATTTTGTCAAATTATAATTTCTACAACGGGACAAATTTTAATAGAAGATGATGTTTTTATTTTATTGTTAAAATTAATGATAATAAGTTGACAATTTTTGAACGATATTACAACAATTTGACAATCTTTTTGTTTGTTTCTCACCTATGTACAAAATTAGATCTAGCTAGAAAGTTACGAAAATATACTTCAAAGGAGTGTTTTCAAAACCCAATTTTGTTAATAATTACTATTACAATATCGTCAACTAATGCAATTCTAGATAACTGACCAAAGCAGAGTATGCTCTACCAAACTCAAATTGTTCCAAGTTAAAAAAATATTGAACATAATTTATAAACAGAAAAAAAAGAAGTTTGGTTTGCTCTAGTTTTTCAGAAAACATGGTTGATTTTATTTGCCCTTTATTCACTTACGAAAACTTAGTAGGTAACTAAATCAAATATAATTAATTAATTATAAAATTAAATATGTTTTTAGTATCTTAACTTTAATTTAAAATTAGAATTTGTTTAAATTTTTATTCTTAAATTTTTAATAGTTTTTTACATGTCAAATTGATATGTAAAAAAAATTAAAGTAATTGAATTAAAAAGAAAATTATATCTATTCATTTTAAAGTTTGAAAATAAAAATATATTAAAATTTCAGATCAAAAATTTTAATTTCGCATCAAAAAATACTACAAACATATTTAACTTTATGATTATCTATACTTTTGTCATACCTATGTTTCAGCAGACCATATTATTTATGTTCGCTTTCACTGCAATGTTTTCTTTTCTTTATACATTACATTTCCTAATACCTAATATAATATAGATTTAGTAAATTACTCCTAAGATAATTTTCTAGTAATGATAAAAATAACAATTGCAAGACTACTTACACAAAAAACTGGATATAATTAAGAAGATAAAAATAACGACTATCGTTGACAAAATTAAACGATATACTTACACAAAAATAAAAAGATATTTTAAACAAATAATTTCGTAAGTGTTCAATTTATTTCTTTCAATCATATAGCTATTGCAAGAGTTATCATTAATATAAACCTGGTTTTCTTTTTACTTGTCAAATCGCAAATTACAAAATAATATTATAAGTCATAAATGTCTTCTTGGATAAGTTGGTAGTGTTTTTTTGGAACTAACATTAAATAAAAATTAAACCCATTTTGATATAAACACATAATATGTAAATAATTTCTAAGCCTAAAGGAGAATTCTCCCTTGACCCTGATGATAATCAATAACAATTTGCTAATAACACACATATAAACATAAATAATGATCAAATTAATTTATCAATATCATGATTACACCATAAATAACAGGAATCATAACCCACCCAAAGAAAAAACATGTGTCATACACATGAACAACAATGGTGGTAACAAGATAAACAAAGTTAGGTTCCAAGTTAGGAATTACTGGTGTTCATTGTGGCTTTCTGGTAGGTAGATGCATATCTATGGAACAAGAAAAGAGCATTACTTGTAACTTCTGCAACATTCTTAGCCTTAACCTTAATAGCAGCTACTCTCTTACTCATTCTATTCCCAGGAAATGAGTACACACAACTACTGGCATCTGTCAAAGCTGTGCTCACCCATGTCTCAACATTGCTTATGTGCCACAACATGTTATCATTCATGCTTGAATCATGTTTGTTGAAGCTACGCAGTTCTTTCATGGCTTGGCTAATTTGTTCCACACTATCACTGATTTGGTTCACACAGTCTTGCACTGTTAGGTACTCTTTTTTGTTGCTCTTGATGGCTTGAAGCTCCTTTGCCACTTCCAAAAGGTACCCTTTTGTGTGCAGTGCTCTAGAGAGGCTCACTGATAAGGCATGTTGAGCCAAGTGCTGTGGGCCATTTAAGGGGGATTTAGCATATTGGGAAAGACAACGGATGCAGAGATTAGGGTACAGGGTGCCTTTGCAAGAGGACTCTATGTAGGTCATTGTTTTAGGGTTTCTGTGCCTTGTCAATGATGATGGCTCAACTGGGGTGGCAAGAAATGACAAGGAGAAAGAGAGGAAGATCATAGGAAAAAATGCGAGGTTGAGTTGAGCCATGTCAAAGTTAGGTTTGAATTGAAGCTTTTGTTTAGCTTTTAGGTTTGAAAGGTCTAAAAGAGATTTTTGATTGATGAAAATGGCAATGGGGTGTGGTGCTTATATAGAGTTCTTCACATCATAACTTCACATGCATAGGATTGAAATAAAATTAAAAATCTTGCTGGTCGGTCAAATGAAAAATCAAAGATGATAAAACTAGCATTGATTACATTATGTTATTATCTTATGTGTGGATAGTAAGACATTCTTGTCATAAATGTAATCAAGAAAATATACCTTGTTTGGAGTAAAACCTAGTTTAAGAAACTTGTTTATCTTAAATGATTAAGGGCGGTGGTGTGTGAAGTAAATATGTTGTTCAAACTTTAGTGATTACACGTTTAAAATTAGGGTTAGACTTTTTTATTGAAGATCTTAAGAATTCCACGGAAAGTGGCTAGTGGAAAGGGATATGAAATATATATGATGCTTATTTAGTAAGGAAAAATTAATATGAAACTTGAATGAGTAGGGATATCAATGTGCAACATGGAACTTTTTAAGGCTACACTTGCGGTTCTATGTCCCTTGGAAAAGAAGGGGAATAATAGAAGACATGTGATTTAGAAGATTAAGAAGTAAGAAAAAACATAATTATGCTTACAATTTGGATAACTAAAAACTATGACGATTAGGGATAGATAAATGGAACTGTACTGCACTACTAAAAACTGTACTGAACTAAAAATTAATTTGTTTAAACTGAACTGTAAAATAATTCAGACAACTGAACTCTACTACTCTACTGTACTAAATTGTACTAAACTACAATATAAACTGAACTGAACTACTAACTGAATTGTAAATTGTACTAAACTACAATATAAAATGAACTAAACTACTAACTGAATTGTAAACTATACTAATTTTAATTACTATACTATTTTTACTTATTTTAAAGGAAAAATACTCTTATTAGAAAGAAAAAAAAAACCACCTAAGTATATAAATTAATTAGTTTATGTATAAATTTGTATTTCATCTCATTAATTTTTAAGATATAAATTACATGTAGTTTATAGAAAAGAGAAACTTTTTTTTTTAAAATTTTTCTTCCATAAATATTTCTGGATAAAAATAATGCAATCCTACTAGTTTAAAAAATATATGAATAGAATGTAAAATAAAATTAATATATTTAGTACAATTTATATGAACTTCATCTTATGTTAAAAAAGAATGTTAACAATCAAATAGTTAAATTTAATTTATTTGAATTAATATATAAGAATTAAATTTAAAGATAAATTAACTCAACGATTTTTCACTTTTGTAACAAAGTAGACCAATTTTTTTTAATAAATTTACTTGTAAATAATTACATAAGGAAAAAAATAATAAAAAAAAACTATAGTTATTTTAGGACGTAAGTCAGTACAATTAACTGAACCGAAAATTTATTAAGTTCAGTTTTTAAAAACTGAACCATAAAACAGTATATTTAAATTATAGTAAAAATGGTTCAGTTCGTTTTAGTATAATATAGTATAATTAACTATTTTTTGTCCAGTTCTAATGACAAACATTATATGATTAGTTATTGGATAACTAAATAATTAAATTGAAATTGAGGATAATTATGTATAGTGTATAGTATGGATCGATTGACCAATCGACCAAGACAGCAATATCCCAAACCAATAATAAACACTGATTGATCATATTGGTAGAACATTTCGGTCGAAGTTGACCAGTCTTATCTTGGAATCTTTGTTATTACTTTAAACAGATTTTCCTAAGTAAGCGTATGGCATCCGTTGTTGATACAACCAATCGGTTGAACATCTAAACCTAAAACGAATTAATGCAAATCAGACCAGTAATCATGTTTAAGGTATGATTGGACCATAATTAAGTTAGTGGTAAGTAAAATTTAATTACAATTTATATAAATAGAAAATCCAAACAAGATAAAACGTTACATTGAATATTGTATTTATTACTCTTGCATTCGAGCCCTGTCTAATTTAAAGTGTCTTCTTTGCTGAGATCATCTGAGCAATTTGAGATGGACCATCTTGAAGACTCACCAGACAAAAGTTAGGAGCAATGAAAGACAAATTGTTTGGAAGTTAGGAGTATTCAACCGGCAGAAACACGTAGGTTTTTGTTTTGGGTTTCTATTAGATTATGTGATGTTAATAAAAGTTCAAAGGTGATTACCATCATGTATCCTAATTCAAATTGCTCACGTATCTAGAAACTCAAGAAAATTTAAATCGTTTTATATGATTTGGCTTTCCTTCCACTATCTTAATTACTTACCCGTCATATAATATATAAATGAATGATTTTGAGTTAAAATAGATAGTTTAATAAAAGTCAATATTGAACAAAACTTTGTTAGCACAATGTAATTCTACACTATAATGTTCCTTTATCAAGATTTAGGCTTTGATTTTCAACTAAACATGAATTTGCAACTGAAGAAGATGCTATTTTTGTCCAATAAAAACATTATCGATCAATTAAGGTTGAAAATAATTTATTATTTTATTACATGGAAGATTAGCAATATATTAAATTTATCTTTTCATGCACAGTGAACACTAATAGTAGCGAATAATTTTATTCCTTACTAACTCTTCACCTTAGAAACTCTAATGAAGGCCACAGTGGTCACTGGAAATGTAAGTACAAATATTATAGAAATATTTCAAAACAGAGATTAATTAAGCATTGTTATGTTAAAAAGTTAAGCTTAATTTGATGAAATATTCTACGAGAAATTATTGGTAGTATATTATTAGAACCCATCAGCCTGACAAAGTTAATACATTAACCCACATAACTTGTATTTAATTTTATTAATTCACATATTCTTATTTTATTTGAGAGTAATTATTTCTTTTAACTTCAGAGTTTAGTTTTAATTTAAATTTACCATTTACTGCTACAAAATATATTCATTTTACTTTTAAAATATTATAAAAAGAGAAGTTAATCCACCAAATTATTAAGAGAAATTATTCTTTTGACACACCTAAATTTTTTACATTCATTTAACACTACTCTTATTTACTTTTTACTCTCTTCTTTCTTGAAAAATTACAAAACTTTACACTTTTTGAACTATTTTATCTTTATATTTTGTGTCAAATAAATATAAAAATGTGTCATAATATTATTAGTCAATTACTAACTTCCATGAATATGTTAAACTTTTTGCACTTCATCTTACCAACTACCAAATACGTATAGGTTAAATTTAATATACCTAATAAACTTTTACATTCACAATTTTATCTTTCATACTTCTTTTTCATTACCAATATAAAAAATTGTTTTAATAATGAACATATTATTCCAAAAATGAATTATCAAGTTTTTTTTATCGGCTAAAAAATTTATAAATATGAAAATATTTAGGGCACTTCAAGCAGTTGGTATCATTTCTCCAACTTAAACAATATATGTAAGTGTAGATTAATTACATAAAATTTAAAAAGGGTGATAAACCATCCAAAGAAAAAACATTTACATGAAGAAAACAGTGGAGGGTAATAGCCTGTGATCATTAACTTCTAGGGCTTCTTGCTGATTTTAGTTGCTGCTTTCTGGTATGTAGATGCATATCTATGAAACAAGAAAAGAGCATTACTTGTAACTTCTGCAACATTCTTAGCCTTAACCTTAATAGCAGCNACTCTCTTACTCATTCTATTCCCAGGAAATGAGTACACACAACTACTGGCATCTGTCAAAGCTGTGCTCACCCATGTCTCAACATTGCTTATGTGCCACAACATGTTATCATTCATGCTTGAATCATGTTTGTTGAAGCTACGCAGTTCTTTCATGGCTTGGCTAATTTGTTCCACACTATCACTGATTTGGTTCACACAGTCTTGCACTGTTAGGTACTCTTTTTTGTTGCTCTTCACGGCTTGGAGCTCCTTTGCCACTTCCAAAAGGTACCCTTTTGTGCGCAGTGCCCTAGAGAGGCTCTCTGACAGGGCATATTGTGCCAAGTGTTGTGGGCCATTTAAGGGGGATTTAGCATATTGGGAAAGGCAACGGATGCAGAGATCAGGGTAGAGGGTGCCTTTGCAAGAGGACTCTATGTAGGTCATCGCCTTAGGGTTTCTGTGCCTTGTCAATGATGAAGGCTCAACTGGGGTGGCAAGAAATGAGAAGAAGAAAGAGAGGAAGATCACAAGCAATGTATAGTTGAGTTCTGCCATTTCAAAGTTGGGTTTCAAAGTAAAGCTTTTGGTTGATGGAAGAGAGATTTCAAAGGTCTAAGAGATTTTTGGTTGATGAAAATGGCAATGGGGTGTGGTGCTTATATAGAAAGTTCTTCACATCACATCACATGCACATCTATTCATTCTTTCCCTTCTTTACGTTATTTTGTCCTTTACACATGCAATGAGTTGCAGTAAGAACAAAGCAGAAGAATATATAATAGAATTATATGTAAAGCTGGTCGGTCAAATTAAAATCACAGGGATTTAACAATTGTGAAGAAATATTGGCACACAGCATTTATACTACATATCTTATGATAAGATTCATATCAAAGATATATATTTATATGGCTGTTTCCAAAAAAGTATGTTGTTGGAGTAAAAGCTAGTTACACATATAATAGGGTTAGACTTTTGAGTGCGTGGATTGTAAGGATTGTGATGAAGTGGTGAGAGAAAGAAAAGTAAAAGAAAAATGGTATATAACGTGAGATGATGAGACTTTGATGATTGTGCATGCAGGTGAACGAAGGTGCAGCATGAATGTTTTAAGGCGATTCTAGTGGTTCTATGTTCCCTGGAGTTGAATGGTAAAACCAAAACTCACATAATGTTGCTTTTCGAAGATTACATGAGAGACAAGTTATATATATATATATATATATATATATATATATATATATATATATATATATATATATATATATATATATATATATTAAGAGATTAATTATTGGTTCTTGACTTTGCATGCAAGTGGGAGGTTGCAATGTTTTCCTGCAACAGCCAGTGAGAAACGTAAAAGAATACTCCAATTATAATTTTAATTTCTTTTATATATATATATATGTATAATTATTTATATATAAAGCTTAAATGTATGGTTTGATTAAAAGTTATTTAACGACATGTTGCTAAGAGTGGGTATAGAACAGACAAGGGAAAAAGAAAGGTTCTATTATTATTGAAATCAAATCTTAAAAAAGTTTTAGGAGAATAAAAAACCCTTAAATATTAGTTTTATGTAATAGGATAAAAATTTTGTTGAGTTAGGCAATAAAAATATTATTTGGCTTGTAAGAAAAATGCTCAATGAAAAGGACCAATTTGTTTTTAACATTTTGAAAGTTAGGAAACAAGAACGAAATGAAATTAAAAATACAATTAATATAAAGTTGTTAATTTTACTGAATAGTTGTATAAATATAGTTATGGTGTTGTCAATATTGTCTAGAAAAATATTGATCAAATTTCCTTTATATTATCTTTCATAAAAATGTTATTTCTATACAATAATAAATGTATTTTTGTCGCGGTATGCTTCACTCAACCAAGAACACTAATAAGTATACCTTGACAATCATAAGGTAAAACATGTATGTTTCAATCAACCAAAGAATCTGAATTGATGTAAATAATTAAAATAAGAAAGAACTTTTGTAAATAACGTAGAAAAAGAAATACAATCATAGAAATTCCGAAGGACTCATAGGAATTAGGTTCAAAGAATTATAACAAGTAAATAAATTCTATAAATTATTTTTTTATTCTTTTGCAATATTCTATAATATAAGAGTTATCACAATTGTTGATGAATAATAATTACATCAATTGTTATTAACATGTGTCACCTTCATGATACTATAGAAAAATCACATATTATCCACAATCTATAAATAATAACAAAAACTCATGAATAATTCAAATTTATAAGCAACAGTAAAATTTTATCAATAAAATTGCTATCGAAAATTTTATTGACAAATCGCAATTTGTTGATGATTATCGACAATCGCAAATATGTTGGTACATGTTGCATTGCATTTTCTTCTTCTTCCTTTTTTTTTTCTTTTTCTTCTTTCTCTTCCTCTTCATGTCCTCCTTGTCTCTATCATCATCATCGTCTTTAACTTTTCCTTTTTCTCTTCTTTCTTCTCTTCTGATTGTCACGATCAAGTTGTTGCCATACAATTATCATTGATGCATGATGACATACCCCTAGTTTTGACCTAGCACATTCATGAAGAGTTGGAGACATCTATGGAAGATGAGCCTAGACTCTTTCTCTTGGACCATCTTAAGCCATCATGAAGATTTAGTATAGAGTAAGAATAACTTTGGACCAAGTAGTCTAAATTTTATTTGGGCTTTGTATTATGGGCCAATTAGTCTAGATTTTATTTGGAATTTGTATTATGGGCCTAGTAGTGTAGGATTTCAATTCGGCCTTATATTTTGGGTCAAGTAGGATAGAATTTTGACCAAACAAGTCAACAAAGGCGTAAGGCCTAACGTTGACTATGCTTGGCCAAAATGGGTGTGCTGACCAAGGGATCAACATTTTGGCTAAGCTTAGAGATCAAGGGACCAAGATTTCGTCCTAAACATGTGGAGGCTTCCCATTGGAGAGTTTTCCTCCTAGTTAGTTACCATGTGTCACTCTAAGAATAGAGAGTTTTTCCATAGGTAGTGGCCACTTGTCACTCTCTCATTTGAGAGGATTTCACTACAAAAAAAAGCTTATTTAGAAGAAGTTATTTAGAGGAGGTTATGAAAAACCTCCTCAAATTAATATATTTCATAATGTTTAATTTAAATCATAAAGGTGTCAATGATAATGGGAGTTTTAATAATTTTTAAAGGAGGTTTATAACCCCCTCTATTTCAAAGGAGTTTTAATGATTCTTCAAGAATAATAATATGTTTTTCCTTTATTTCCTAATTTTTTACGTTTCTGTCTGATTGTTCTGAATCTCGAAACTCATCTCTTTCTCAAAATCACACTGCACCCTTATTTCCTCTAAAAGATTCCTGAACCCTAAAATCCCTTTCATTCCTTTCTCGCTTTCTTCCTCGCACATTGGTTCGTCTCTTCCTCTAGCCTTCAGAATCGTAGTCGCGGAACCATTGGTAAACGGAGCTGCAGCGGTGGTTGCGTGGTCTTCCTTTTGTTACTGTTCTGTCAGTCTCAGGTGAAAATATTTCTACCATGTGAGTTCCTTCATTCGTTTTGAAGCTCGATGTGAGGTTTTAATTAAGGTCCATGTCAATGTCGGTGTTATGTGATTCATTTTGATTTTTCTTCCCAGTGAGAAAAAGATAGGCTGGGTTGAGGAGAAGAAANTNCGTGNTTGTATTTTGAATTTTGGNGAACAGAAAGTTCTTACATTGTTGGAACATATGAACACTGTGTTGTTCAAGAGTACCTGCTAATTTTCTTTTCGCAATTCTCATGTTTTCAAGCGTGGAAACTGGAAATGCTATGGATTTTTTGAGTTTTGACTGTATTTCTGTAAATTGACAGGGATCTAGATGATAAGATGAGAGATGCGCTTCACACTTACATTGAGGAACGAGGAGTGAACGAGTCTCTCTTTAAATTTCTTCAAGCGTGGCTATATGTGAAGGAACATCGAAATCTGATG
>NC_028359.1:18151678-18172831 GCF_000741045.1 Vigna radiata var. radiata | reverse complement strand
ACCCTCCGCAGAAAAACCCCCGCAAATTGAATATATAGAGGAGGTTTTTACCCTCCGCAGAAAAACCCCCACAAATTGAATATGATACCAGGGGGCGAAAAAAACCCCCGCAGATAGTTTGTGGCGACTCAAACTGCGGGGGTTTGAAAAACCCCCGGAATTTATTTAGCGGAGGGTAAAAACCCCCGCTAAATGAAAAAAAAACCCCCTCTAAATAGGCTTTTTTTTGTAGTGTTTTTGCCACTTGTCTCCCTCCTATTAGAGAGGATTTCTCCTTACTCTCCAAGTCAACCAAGATGGCTCTTTTAGGTTAAAGTTTCTGCCCATTTTAAGACACCTTAGGCTATAAATAGAGGTGTTCTTCATCATGTAATCACCTTGGAAATCATAGTAAAGTTATGCTGTCATGTGCACTCAACATCTTCTAAGGTCACCCTAGGCTAGAGCAACCCAAGTGGCTTCCTCTAGCCACCTTCCTCCAAGGGTTGGCCCAACCTTTCCTAGAGAACCTTAAACACTTCATCCTTCACCATTCAAATAGCCAAAGCCGTGAGCATCTACTTTCATCCACCACCATTTCCGCAAGCATCCACCAAAATCGCGAGCTCCTTGATCATATGGCTTGGTTGCTTTTAGATTTGGTTTGTCCTAGCTAGAGTATTGCCATCAACATGCCTCTGTCGCCGCTACTCTTCCTCCTCTTCTTTATCTCCTTCTTTTCTTCATCTTCATTCTTTTTATTCTTGTTCTTTTCTTTTTCTTTTTTTCTTACTCATCTCCCCTTAATATAAGAGACTTGATGTGAAATTTATCATTCGTTTCATCAACGAATTTTTCGACAGAATAATTCATCGATAATAAAATTACAAATTATCAATGGAAAAAATATTCATCGATAATACAAATTCTAATTTACTAACGGATCCTACCAACAAATCAATTATTCATGAAAATATTTGTTGGTAATTTAAATTCTAAAACCCATTAGTAAAAATCGTCAATAAATTTGATTTTATTGGCAAATTTATTTTCATTGACAGAAATTCGTCGATAATTATGAAAATTCTATAGTGTGCGTATAATGATGGTTGTAACAAGCTTAAATGGTTTTCAACTTCTCCATACACCACATGTACTTCTTTAAGATGTATTAATAAACTTTTCCTTAATTTTAGAAACTACATACTCTCCCTAAGTTCAAGAAGTCACTCATGAGTTAACTAAATATTAAATATAAGATTACTTAAATTAACTTTGGTTTAAGTATGTTTTTTAATTTTTCTCACTACAAGAAAACAATAAATCATCAACAAATTTTTATTGATGGATTTAGATTTACTAGTAATAGTAAATTATCGATGGAATTACCAACGAATATCTTTGTTTAGTTTATCGACAAAATAATTTTTCAGTAAGATCACATGTGAAAAATATTTGTTAGTAATATATGTTTGTAAAGTTTTTGTGAAATTTCCGTTTGTAAAGTTCGTCATTAAAAGCTTAATTACCAATTGATAAAATTCGTTGGTAAATTAGAAAATCCAAAAACATTAAAATTAAAAATTCCCTCCTCGATTTTAATTTCTCACCAAAATGCGAATCACTTTGCGCCCCTAAAATGAAAAATGGTGAAACAATGAAACTCGCCCAACCTATCCCTTTGATGAGTACTAAACAATGAAACAACCCCAAAATGCAAATCATTGTCACCTTGTCAAGATGTTGCCCACCTTATCGTGACTTAGTTGTGACATTCGTGTCTTGAAGGCGTCCTTTTGTTCGATGGTTAAGGGGGCCTTGAGGAAGAAAGGTTTGCTATCATCGAGGGTGTCAAATGCATTTCTTGTTGGATTGTCGAAGGTGTCCACCGCATTTACAAGCAAGACACGATGTTACTGTAGGTTCCAGAATAATTTTCTTCAAAAAATCAAACTAACAAAATTTGTATTAATGGACACATTTAACATTTTTATCTTTAACATGATTGTTTTTCCCTTAGTCCTATGAGGTTATTTTCTACTTGGTCCTCATTGTTTGTTATTTGACCCTTAGAAAGTTAGAGTTGAAAATAAAGCTAAATAGTGTTATGAGATCTAAGGAACACATAATGTTGTTAGTTGTAGCTTTTTCAAAATGTATCATGTTGAATTAGTTTATCCTTTAACTATGTACTTAGATTTGGAGCAAATAGTTTCTTGAATGGTGGTTGGTATAATAATTACATATAGTTTATAATTTCTCACATTTTCTTTTTATGTTCCTTTTTTACTTTTGATGGGACATATCTAAGCAAATACTTTTACTATTATTTCCTTTAAACTTAAAATTGTATCATATTTAACAAATTTCTCATTCTTTTTCTTTAAAAAGAAGAATTGGAAAGTACATTTTACAGGTCAGATATGAGCAAGGGCCATGTCCTAATGCATTAGAAGAGCATAATGATGATATTGCACAAGATGACATCCTTATGACACAGTGTTGGATTGAGGTTTTCGTGGAAAAAAATAAAATAAAAGAAGGCTATATGAGATGGGTCAACTTGTTGCAAATCACACTACTGGAAGAAATATCCTCAAGTACCAGTCATCTTCTTCCACTAGTGTTGAAGAGGTCATTATGTACATCAAGCAATGACTATAAGCATGTGATATGTTGAAAGATTAAGATATTTTGATGATGATAAAAACAATTCCAAGAATTCAAACGTGCAAAAGATATTGGAAGACTTGTATTTTAATGTTAAAGCTTTTGTAACAAGTCTTTTTATATTTATGTATAAGACTTAGTTTAGAAGGTTACACAACAACTTGTATAATATCACTCATAAAAGTTTTAAAAAAATTTCAGAAACGTTATGTGATAATCAATGAACTTAAGTGGTAATCAATTATCCAAGTTGAAATAAGTTTTTCAAAAAAGTCTTTGTGATAATCAATTATCACCTTCTGGTAATTGATTATAACACAGAGAAAACAATTTTATGAAATGTCTTTGTGATAATCGATTATCGCAGCAAGAAAAAGGTTTTCGAAAGGCTTTTATGATAATTGGTTATCAGGGGCAATTGAAACCTGACTCTTAAATTTCTTGACCTGATTTTCAAAAATAAAAGTCTATATATATTTATCCTAAACCTAATTTCAGATAACTTTTCTTTTTAGAGGTTTTAGTATTGTGCTGCCAGATAGAAACTCTCTATGTTTTGAAAAGAGGCTTTATAAGGCTTAGTTTGGTGGATCGAGAACATTCACTAAGTGTGTCTTGAGTGATTGTGTGTTGTTATTGTTGCTAGGAAACATGTTCATCATTTGTATGTCAAGGGAGATGTTGTTCATCCTTTGTGTGTCAAAGGAGGTGTTTTCTAACTTTAACTTTATTCTTTGTGATTGTAAGTTGTTGGTTATTTTTACTGATTGGTTAATCTCTCTTTAGAGAGAATAACAACTAGATGTAGGGTCTTTTGATCTGAATAAGTATAAAATTATTTGTGCAGTTCTCTCTTTTCCTATACTTTTTATTTTTATTGTTGTTATTTATAAAGAATTAATTTTATTTGTAAAATCAATTTATGGAAAGGGAAACATTTTAAACGGCACAATTTTTATTCAAGAATCCAATTCACTATCTCTTTTGGTTTTTGTCTTATGTGAACATTTCTGCTGGAGAGATTTTATCATGATTAGGCCTATGAAAATTTGAGTCACTGGTTAGAATCCTTGCAAAATTTGCTCATGAAATCTTACCTCCAGATGCCTAGATCTGTCTTAAATAACCTTAGTCCATCCCAATACCATCCCAATAGCAACCCACTCTAGTCTAGCCCACCCTAGTTCAGTCACAATCCCAACAATAAGAACAACACCCTCAAAAAGACCCTCAAGAAGAAGAGAATAAAAATGATGATTATGTAAATTATTAAGACTTCTTTTACATACTTATTACTTGTTTTTTTAATTATGTGTGGATACTTTACTTATAGACATATTGTAATTGATGTTTGTCTAGATTACCTGGTATTGTAATTTATGTTTGTCTATCTCGGTGCCCTGCATATACAAAATTTCACTTTCATTGTATGTTTGTCTAAATATGAAATTGTAAGATTGACAAGTCTGATTGAATGTAGAAAATACAACTCACTGCACTGGAAACATGCATTACATTTATTGACAAATTTTATCGATGGACAAGTTCGTTGGTAATATCTCATACTTGATACATACAATTATCAATGGACATATATACTAGTTCAAAAAGGGGCTTCTATGATCCCAAATAACAATGACTAAAAAATAATGTCGTTAAATGAAACGCAATGACATTTTTGTAATTGTTGTGAACTTTTTAGCATTGGTTCGTTTACAACCGTCATTAAAAGTGGCACAATGTAAAAACAACTATAGTTATGCTTCAACCATCATCAAAGAGCTTGCGCAACTTTTGAAATTTCGTTTTCTCTTCCTGTAACTACATGCTTTATTTTTCTGTCTCATTTTAAATTTCTTCTTTCTCGTTTGCAGCATTATCGACACTCTTTAGTGTTCACATTATCATTGTCACTATGTCAAATGTCATCACTCGTGCCTCCGTTTGTCACTATTTGTATTCACATGCCTTGCTACTACACGTTCTAATCATGTCGTCATTGCTACACGTTCTACTCACGTCATCATTCGTTCTTGCACACTTTTGTCGTCGTTAGTTTGAACCCTGCACCATATGAATGCAAACCTCAGCATCCTCTGAAGCTCTACCGTACCTCATCACGCACTATGCAACTCGTAAGGCTCTGTTGCGCTGCGTCATGCAACCTCTTCATCCCGCAAAGCTCCTCTGCATCACACAACAAACTTTTCATAACTCCACATCATGCAACACACGTCTCCCGTGTACACCATACCACACCATTGTACCTCCATGAGTGACATTTTGCAATGTCAAACCTCTACGACTAGTCACGTGAAATACATTATTCCCTAACAATCCATGAAAAATTAATATAATTTCCATATTATAAATCCTAAATTTTAACAATGGTTACAATCTAAAACACCTTTATTTTTAAAATTTCTAATGATCATTCATTGTCGTTGTGAATATTTCCAAACTTTTTAACGACATTTAATATAGTAACGATTAACAATAACTTTTAAAAGTTTTATTTATCCATTATTAAAAATATTTTTTATAATAATAAGCCTTCAATAATTATTGAAAATTTTCAATTTTCATAAATAAATATTTCCAATTTATCAATGAATATTTCTCCATAAAAAAATATTATTACTAATGGATAATGACCATCAATAATTTATGTTTTTTTTAGTGTCTAAACATTAAATGAATTCGTATTTCACTTTTCTTTAGTATATAAACACTAACTTATTCGTATTTATTGCCGTGACGCTAAGCCACTCTTAAAATGTTATGCAAAACATAATCATGAAATTGGATAAATTTTAATTTTTATCTCCCTTAATTTATCATACATGATTTTTTTTTTCATCTTTTGTTTTGCCTTTTAAAGTAAATAGTTTTATAAAATACTAGTTTATTTTGTGTATAATATTGGTTTCACTGTTGTCCATTCTATCAATATCTTAACTTTAAAATATCATAAGAATATGAAAAACATTCTAATTCATTTATTTTAGAATTTATTTGTTTGTATAATTTTATATTTTCAGTATGAATAGAAATCCACTTATTTTAATATCCTTTTATTTTATTTTAAATTGATGGTTGAGATTATGTAAGGATTGTAACAAATGTGTTTTATTGATATTGAAAGAGTAACCCGCGTACAATACATAGAATGTACATAACCAGCGTACAATAATTAACTCACAATAATTAAGGAAAGAATATATCAATTATTTAAGACATAATCAATTATGCAGAAACTAAATAAGGTAAACTATAATCAAATATATTATTTCCTATCATCTCCCTCAAGTAAAGCGTGGGATTTGGTCCAACGTGAAGATTGGCTCTGAAGAACTAGAACAATGGTCGAGGCAAACTTTTAGTGAATATGTCTGCTAGCTGGAGATCAGAAGGAATGAATTGAGTGATGAGTTTGTTAGATAGAACAAGCTCTCGAACAAAGTGATAATCAATATCAATATGTTTAGCGCTTTTGTGAGCCACCGAATTTTGGGAGAGGAATATAGCACTCTTGTTGTCACAAAGAAGAGTTGGCGCTTGATGGGAAATATGCAGATCATGTAGAAGATGAGTAAGCCATATTAGTTCAGCTGCTGCATTAGCCATGACTCTATATTCTGATTCACAACTTGATCGAGCTACGATTTGTTGTTTCTTAGCACTTCATGAGACGCGATTACCGCCTAAGAAGATGGAGTAACCATAGGTAGATCGCCTAGTCTTAAGACATCGAGCTCAATCAGCATCCGAGTATCCAAGAACATTAAGGGAAGCTCCACGGGTGAAGGATAGGGCATAGGACATGGTGCCCTTGACATATCGAAGGATGCGTTTAACTGCTTGAAAATGATCATTTGTTGGAGCTTGAAGAAACTGACTAACCAAATTTACCACGTAGGATAAGTCAGGATGAGTTATAGTGAGATACTGGAGTGCACCAACGAGAGAGCGATATTGAGTGGGATCAGAGAATGGATCTCTTGAGGTTGTCAGTTGAATATGAGGTTGGAGAGGTGTGGCTGTCAGTTTTGCATCCAACATTTGGGCCCTAGATAAAATGTCTTGAGCATATTTGGTCTGGCTAAGAAAGACACCATTGGTAGTATAGTGGACCTCGAGACCAAGAAAGTAATTTAGATGGCCTAAATCCTTGATAGCAAACTCAGTTTTGAACCTTGCCAAAACTTTTTGAAGTAAAGAATTATTATTCCTTGTCAAAATTATGTCATCAACATAAACAAGTATATATAGAGTGGCAGTAGTGTTGTGGTAGACAAATAAAGATGGATCTGCCTTGCTTTCGAGGAACCCAAGACTGAGCAAAAACGAGTTGAATCGTTGAAACCATGCAAGAGGGGCCTGTTTGAGGCCATAAAGAGCTTTCCGAAGTCGACAAACATGATTTGGGTATCGAGGATCAACGAACCCAGGAGGTTGTTCCATATAGACAGGATGTGTCACGTGCCCATTCAAGAATGCATTGTTGACATCCAATTGATGAAGAGGCCAATTATTCATTACTGCTAGAGTGAGAATGACACGAACAATGACAACTTTAACAACAGGACTGAAGGTGTGATCATAGTCAAGACCAGGTGTTTGAGTGAAGCCTTGTGCAACCATCCGTGCTTCTAATTTGTCAATTGACCAATCTGAAAGATATTTGGTGCGAAACACCCATTTGGGTCCTACAATGTTGGTGTTGGATGGGCGTGGGACAAGATCCCAAGTATTGTTGGAGTGTAGGGCCAAGAGCTCTTTATGCATAGCATCCAACCAACCAGGATGTTTGGCAACGGATTTGAATCCTTTGGGTGTAGAAGTGGTGAGCAAAGAATAAAGAAGAGAAGATGGTTGGTAGGTGGTAATGTCAGCAAAATGACGAGGTCTAAAAATACCCGATTTGGCGCGTGTGACCATAGGATGAGTAGACTGGACACTACGATGTATTTGTGGTTGAGTATCAGGCATGGAAACAGTAGTTGAAGGAGTATCTTCAGCAGGACATAGACCACAAGGTGTGGTTGGTGAGTGTACAA
The DNA here is from genome assembly GCF_000741045.1 of Vigna radiata var. radiata. NCBI lineage: Eukaryota > Viridiplantae > Streptophyta > Magnoliopsida > Fabales > Fabaceae > Vigna > Vigna radiata. Next base: position 18,165,122 of record NC_028359.1, on the reverse strand, counting down.
TTTCCTTGGATAGTGACAAAGAAGAAGCTGGAGCAGGAATTTTAGGTGTTGAGGCTGGTTCAACAAATGAAGAAAAACCCAATCCGGAAATTGGAGATATAGTTCTTGCTTTTGAACACGGAAAACAAAGTTCATCAAACTTGGCATGTCTTGTTATGTATAATCGGGAGGTTGAAGGATCCAAACATTGAAATCCTTTATGGTTGCTGCTGTATCCAAGAAAAATACAAGATGCATTGCGAGGAGACAATTTGTTAGTGGCATAGTCACGGAGACAAGGATAAACTCGACAACCAAAAGGATGAAAGTGAGCATAATTAGGAGGAGTATTATATAAGGTCTCAAATGGAGAAACATCATTTAGAAGAGTGGTCGGTAATCGATTTATGACATAAACAACACAACAAAAAGCATGTAGCTAATAATAAGTAGGGAGATGTGAATGAAAAAGCATTGCAAGGCCCGTTTCAGTGATATGATGATGTTTGCGTTCAACTCTACCATTTTGGGCTGGTGTATGAGGGCAAGACATAAGATGAAGAATTCCAGCTTCATTTAGCAAGGTCTTGACTTTTTTATTGTTGAATTCGGTGCCACCATCACTTTGGAAAGTTTTTATAGTTGTATGAAACTGATTTTCAANAAATTTCTTGAACTGGACAAATACATCATAAAAATCAGATTTCAGGCGCATTGGATATAACCAAGTGAATCTAGAATAGTCATCAATGAAAATCACATAATATCGAAACCCAAATTTTGAACAAATGGGAGCAGGTCCCCATAAATCACAATGAATTAAATCCAGCTAATGCGATGTGCGTTTCTCATTTAGGGAATAAGGTAATCTTTTACTTTTAGCTAATTCACAAGAGCCACAAATGGAAGGAGTTGGTAAAATAGAAGATAAAGACAAAAAACCTCTTTTTCTTAAATGGGAAATAGTATCAAAGTGAACATGACCCAAACGCCACAATTCAAGTGATCCTCATAGGTTATTGGAATTTAAAACAGAAACAAAGGCATTTTGACCATGCTCCAATACATATAAGTTGTGCTCACGCCTCCCTTTTGCTAGAATTTCCTTTGTACCCCTTTGCTGAAGCAAAAAGGATGTGTCAGTAAAGATAACATCCACAGGAAAGTCACGTGTAAGTTTGCTAATTGAAATGAGATTCTTTTGGAGTCTAGGCAACAAGAATATCAAGAAGGTTTAAAGTATTTGTCAAACGATGAGATCCAATATGGGAAATGGGGAGAGCATTACCATTTCCAACAGTAACTGTGTGATTACTAGAATAAGGCTCAATTGAGTCTAAATCAGATGAGTTTGTTGTCATGTGTGCTGAAGCTCCAGTATCGAGGTACTAATCAGACTGGTTTGAATTTGATAGAGTGCAAGAATTTGCAAATGATTCAGCAAGATTGACAGATTGAGGTGGGTCACCTTCATAACATTGATGGCAAGATGTGGCATAATGACCTTCTCTTCGGCAGATTTGACAATGGATAGGACGACGTCCTCTGCCACGATCACCACGACCTGTTTCGCCATTTGAGAAAGAACGGGACCCAGATTGAAAACGTGTATTGGATGATTGAGAGGAACGTTGAGTAGTGGTATTAAAAGCAGCTTGAGAGAGAGTAGATTCAACGGCATGTAAATACCTTTCAAAACTCTCGGTTGCAGAAAGAAGATCACGAAAAACAGGCAGTGGTCGCATGGCTAATTGAGATGCACCAAAGCTAGTGAAAGTGGGATCTAAACCCCGTAAAAACCAGTGTAATTTATCTAAATCATCCACTGGTCTACCCATAAGGCTAAGTTGATCACATAAGCCTCGAAACGTTTTGGAAAACTCCCTAACAGTGGATGAGCCTTTTGTAAGGTGCAACAGTTGATCTCTGATCCCAATTTCTCTTTGCTTGGAGTCACCACCATAGAGGGATTCAAGAGAAGTCCAGATCTGCTGTGCGGTGTCACAATGCAGTACTTCAGCTAGAGTCTCTTCAGTAAGGGAGGCCTGAAGAAGACTTACAAGTCTTTGATCTTGTTGTTTCCACGTGATAAAGGCTGGATTAGGAACCGTCAAAGATCCATCAACAGCAGGCAATTTCGCAGGAGGAGTTATGATTGAGCCATCAATATGACTATAAAGGGTCTGTCCTTCGAGAAGAGGAAGAAGCTGACGACGCCAGAGAATGAAATTGGTTGAGGTGAGGCGTATGATTAACATGTGGATCATGGTGTTAAAGGAAAATGCACCATTAGTATTAGCCATAGGGAAGAAAAGAAAAGAAGAAAGGGTAAGGAAGGATCGAAATTAGGCTGATACCATGTAAGGATTGTAACAAATGTGTTTTATTGATATTGAAAGAGTAATCAGCGTACAATATATAGAATGTACATAACCAGCGTACAATATATAGAATGTACATAACCAGCGTACAATAATTAATGTACAATAATTAAGGAAAGAATATATCAATTATTTAAGACATAATCAATTATGCAGAAACTAAATAAGGTAAACTATAATCAAATATATTATTGCCTATCAGATTAATTAGATAATAATCAAAGTTATTTACTTTTAGAAAATCATTAATATTTGTTGTATCGGTCCTCCTGCATGGCCGTACGGTCCTCTCACATGGTCGTCCTCTCGTGCGGTCCTTTTAGGCTGTCCTTCTAGGAGGTCCTTCCATGGTCGTCCATTTAGGTCATGTCAGCTGGTAATGACTCATTAAGCCCTTAATGAAGATTAAGGTGTGATTGGGTCGTCATTAGGACACCACTTGACTTTATAAATAGAGGTTTCAGGTATGACTTTAACCTACGCTACACATTATGCACACCACATGCATCACTTGTGATAGTCATTCGGTCATTTTTACTTACTTGACCGTCCCTCCGACTTGGAGAAAGAGAAGGGAGAACGAACAACTTTAAAGTAACCGTTCGACCTTCAACGAGTCCGTTCAATCTTTAAGGTCTGTCTAGTCTTCCAAGACATCCAAAACATTTGTTTTTAACAAATTCTCTCTTTCATCTCCATATTTAATAATTATTTTTATATGAAAGAAAAATATAATGAAAATCGTCCTCTTCGTTCAGAAACCAACAGTTCACATAAATATTTACTTTTAATGAAAATTTGACCTTATCTAATTAAAATGATTAACTTTTATAATATTTATTTATATTTTAATTAATTTTTTAATAATATACAATTTATTCACTTAATAATATAGAAAATTATATAATAAATAATAAAACATATATTTTTACCGTTAATTCTTAAATGCATAACTTTAATTTCTAGTCACCTAGTATAACTATATTCAAACACTTATTTTGAATCTAATTTTAATAATTATATAGATTTGTTTAGTATTTTTTTATAGGATCAGAAATATAATAGGAATATTAATCCTTATTTATTTTAATAGAAAATATAAGGTATTATTATTTTTAGTAATACTTTTAATAATTAATAAATATAATTCCGTATTCATAATTTTTTGTAAAATATTACTATACTTGCAAAATAATTAAATAGAAACATTGGATAAATATATGTTTTACTATTTATTGTATAATCATGTATATAAAAACTAATTAGTATTTTAAAGAATTAAATTTTAAATTATGTTAATATTATGTTAAAATTTCATGTCTATGGTAAATAATATTATTTAAATATACTATTATTATAATTAATTTTTATCTGACAAAAAATTACGATTAAATTTTATAATAAATATGATGTGATTATATTTAATTAAAATGTACATATTTTATAAAATAAGATAAGATTTTTTAAAAAAGAACTTTAGTTTAAATATAAATTTGTTGTTATGATAGATTTTCAAAATATTTTCTTCGTAATTAAATGAATATTGAATATTGGATGGAGAATATTATAATATTTCAAATGTATTGTAATTTAAAATTCAATAGAAGATGAAAATTAAAAGTAATACATTATGTTTGAATGTGGTAATTTAAAAGGATAGTTTATTTATTTGAAGAATCTAAAATTCTTTACACTAAAACAATTTGTTTGAATAAAGTAAATGCAAAATTGAAATTTAATAAATTTTAATAGGTATTTGAAATGGGTAAAATAGAAAAATTTTGAATACCATATAAATAATACAAAAAAAAATTGAAATTTCACTTATTTCATTTTAACCACAAGGTTGATTCAAGTCGGTTTGGATTGAAAGTCTAGTCATGTCGACTCAGTCAAAAAACTCAATCGAGTAGACTAGGGCTGAAGGCTTAGCTGAGTTAGCCTAAGTAGAAAGTAAAACTAGTTTAGTCCATATAAAAGTTTAAGACAAGTTGACTCTGGTTGAATATCAAGATAGGTCGACACAGGCCAAAGGTCGACATGAGTAATATATCAACACGAGTTAGCATAGGTTGAAGGTCGAGACGATTTGATGCTGGACAAAGGTTGAGGTAATTCAGTGTAGGTTAAAGGTTGAGCCTATTCATCTCGAGATGAATGATGACCTGAGTCAGTCGTGGCCAAAGATCGAGATGAGTTGGTTAAGACAAGTTGGCATAAGTCGAAGGTTGGGACAAGATGGCACAGGCTGAAGATTGAGATAGGTTGACACAAGCTAAAGGTTGAATCAAGTTGGTTCCAAATTGAAAGTAAAAATGAGTAAGCCTAGATCGAAAGCTAAGTCAAGTTCGTTGAACCAAAGGTTGGAACCAAATCATCCCGAGTCGAAGATCGAACTAGTTCAATTCAGACCGAAAAATGAATTGGACAAGCTAAATATTTTTATTATAAAATTTTGTCTTAAAAAAGAAATTAAATTACCTTATAAAATAATTAAAATTTAAAATATTTCAATTACTTTATCTAAACAAACTATTTAATAGATAGAAAGAATTCCATTATATAAATAATTTAAATATTGTATTTTAATTTATTAAAATTACTAAAATTTCTTATCCAATGTGCGAAAAGTAAGGGGAATCTTACTATTTTAATATCCATGCTTAAATACGTATTAGTTAATTTGTAATAAAAATCAATATAATTTACGAGAAATCTTGAAAGTTTTACTTCAAAAATATAAACTTTTTCATAAAAGACAATAAATGAACTTACCACTAGAAAACAAAATTATTTAAGTAATTAAATTTGGAGAATTGTTTCTTGCACCCAATTGATTTTCTTCTATCGAATACTTCAGAAATTTATTTTCAGAACATAAAAACAGTTTTGGAAATATTTTTTGGGACAACAATCACCTCTACTATTAAGAAAAAAAAGTGTGTTTTTCCCTGTATTAAGAGTTCTTCTTGCATATTCAATGGACAAATTTATCCCTCAAAAAATGACAAAGAAAATAAAGGTCGGTAAGTATTCGATCGCGAGCTCTTGTTCATTTAATCCTAACCTTATATCTCATCCCCGTTCGATACCTCTTGTTCAGTTTTTTCTTCACCTTCATCGCGAGCTCTTAGTTTCTCTTATTGGTCTATTTCTTCTTTTTCAGTGTGGTTCATTTATTTGTCTGCTCTGTATGCATGGTCTCCTTCGTGGTCCCTCTTCTTCTTTCTTATTGTGTTGGTGGTCCCTCTTATTCTTCTTTGTGGAATAAGAATCATATATAACCATGATTAAAGTTGATTTTCTGCATATCAAAGCCTAGGAAGCAAATCAGATGTCAAAATTCATTTAAGAAGTTCACCGATTTGGAAATTCGATCAAAAAAACCAAAGATTTCAGTCTTCATCGAATTTCGACATTTGCTAAACACCTCGTCATATTTCAAAATCCAATTAGAGTTTCAATGGGTTTCAAAATCTAGTAAGACTTTAAAAAGATTTTGAAATTAGAGAGCCTCTCAACGGATTTCAAATTCCTGTGAAGGCCTTACATGATTTCAAAATTTGGTGAAAGCCTTGCAAGATTTTGAAATTCGTTAAAGGTCTTGTCTGATTTTAAAATCCAGTTAAGGTTGATTTTTCTTTTAAGTTTTATTATTTTAATTTTGTTTTTAGTTTGTTAGATTTTTTAAATAATTTTTCAGTTATTGCTATTAGTATTATTATGAATCAAGTGAGGTATTGAGTGGTGAAGATATTATTTTATAGGTGCTTATATTGTAAAATAAAAGATTATTTTTCAATGTGGATTCTTAAATTAAATTCTAGTTTCGAGTCATATTTTTCTTCTTTCATTAATAAAGTGGTGGAGGAATATTACATAAATAATTTTACAACTAATCAAATATTTCCCTCTTCGAGGAATTGCATTTCATCTTGGGTTTGTTGTCATAACTATAAGATCTGACAAAGCCAATGGCGAACCTGGAAGAAAGACATTTGTTTTATTAGGATGTGAAAGGGGTATAAAGTATAGGAAATACAAACTTAATGTTCAGCTCAATATATATGGCATAAGAAAATGTGAGTGTCCTTTTAAGTTGAGGGACAAGCCAAATTCTAATAGAGAAGGGTAAGTATTGAAGGTAATATGCAGATATTACAACCATGATTTGACAGAGAGTTTAGTTGGTCACCCTTATGTTGGGAGGTTAAATCCCACTAAATAGTCATTACTTGTTGATATGACTAAGAGTCAAGTGAAGCCTGTAAATAATGATTGTAATTTCACAATAGTCAAGCAAATCTATAATGCAAGGTATACATATAAATGATCACTGAGAGGGCCGAGAACTTGTTATGAAACAAGTAGGCTTCTTTATACACCAAGAGGGGAGGTGAATTGGTGTTAATGCAAAATTAAAATCTTTTCGCAATCTTGGTATGAAAAAATTCAAAGTTTTTGATCTTTCCTTGAAATGCAAGTTATTGAAAATGTAATGCAGCGGAAAAACGCAATTGACTGCCTAACAGATATAGTCGACTGAAAAATAAAGAGTGAAGGGATCAGAAAATTCAAACACTGTGTTTATAATGGTTCGGCCAACAATGCCTCCATCCAGTGTCCTTCCAACCCAGGAAGCAAATGCACTATAATGGTTCGGTTTTTACAACAAGGAATTTATAGAAGCACCACGCAAAAATATAAATCTCCTCTCTAACCTAAAACCAAATATAGCTGCACACACAAAACCAAAGTTGCAGCAAGAATCCCCTCTCCTGTAATCTGCACCCACGTTGAACAATCCCCAAGGTGTCACCAACACTCTTCACAAGATGCCAAGCCTATCACAGCAGACTTCACAGGTTGCCAAGCCTTCAGTCAAGAACCAGTAGTCTTTCCTAGGATGCCAAGCCTATCACGATCAACCCAGAAGCACCTCTCTGTGCAGATATTGATCAATCAGTGAGAACGATGACTTCTCCTTCTGAATTTCTCTCAACCAAGATCACCACCGTCTTCTTGGAGAATTCTTGGATCTTCTAACGAATTCAATATGAAACAAGAAAGTGAAAATGTTAAATCACAAAAGCCACAGAACAATTCGCGTTCTGTCTATTTATAGTTTTCTGTTTCATCAGGTTGATTCATAGTCGAATAGCCTACTAATGGAGTCGACTGTATTAAAACAATTATAACAGACAATCAACATAAAGGCTCCTCAGTCAACAGAATCAAGACCCATTTATTACAATTGACCAAGTCATACAGTTTTAACTAACTTTTGAAAATATAGCCGTTGGAGCTTTTATGCTTAATAGAATTTCAAACAGAACAGCAATGGAGTCGAATATGCTTATCACAATGTCGACTGACACATGAAAAATCACTTTGAAATTCTTTTCATCTCAAAATCTCACACAACACGTGTTCACAGAATCTGTACAAAGATTTTAGCATAGTCGAATCCATAAATAGTGTAGTCGACTGAACTAGAACTTTGTCACAACACATATAAGTTCAAAAGGTGCTTGTGATATTTTCTTTCAGAAATGTGTAATGATTAAAAACATTTTATCTCACACATTTCAATACAAGCATGTTCCACAAATATAACACTCAATCAAGCATAGGAACATGTAATTTAATTCAATCAAAAACATGTTCAACAGATATGACAAACATTACAGAAAAAGAACATGTAATACTGGAACATATGCACTGTTATTAAGCACTGAGTTGTCATCGTCAAAAACCAGTTTGATATAGAGTTTGTGTTGTCAACAATCTCAACAATCTCCCCTCTTTTTTGATGATGCACAACCATGATTAATAACTCAACCATGTTGGTACAGTTCCATAGCAGACAAAGTAAAACATATATATCATAAACAATTTCACAGTTACTCTGCATATTCAGCAAAAATATCAAGCAGATAAAGTATGATGCAACACCTCTCCCCATATAGACTTGCTCTCATACACTCATGTAATACTCTCCCCCTTTGTGCATTAACAAAAAAGGAATGCTCAGATATTTATGCAGTTTTAAAAAATAACAGAGATGCATCAAAAATATATGCAATGTATGGAGTACAATGATGCTCTAAAAATCACAAGTTCATCACAAAATAATGTAAACTCCCCTTGGAATATAGATGTGTGATGCATCAATGTGTAATGCAGTGATACTCCCTTTGTCATTATGCATGATTTTCAAAAACAGTTTGATTGCATAATGCAGAATATCACAGTGTAAGCAACAGATTAAGCATAGATTTGTATCATAGTCAAGCTATCAATCCACATATATGTGCAATGATACAAATATCAACAATCTCATAATATTATCTCAATTTGAATTTTAAACATGATAAGATCAGAGATAATAACAGAATAAAGATGATTTAATCAAACAGTAAAGATAGAATCAAATTCCAAAATTGGAATTGTTAACCCAGTTGAGACGCAGTCGAATGCATTAAATCATCAGTCGAATGCATTGCTTTGTAGTTGTTGAACTTCAAATGTAAATCTTCAAAGCAATGTCCTTCCTGCAAAACCTTTCAAAAACCTTTTTCCAGATCAAGCATAGTGGTTAAGCAAGAGTAAAATACTATCAGAACATAAGTCAATGTTTGTAGATGCATGACAGTTCAAGCACAATTGACTTCAATCAGAATAAAGTCGAATCAATCAGGCAGATTATTAGAATTTATTCGAACAGATTAAGTAAATTGATTGATTCAAACAACTGATTTTCATTTCCTTGATTAACTGATCTTACATTGGTAGTGCAAGATCAAGGAAATACAAAAAAAAAACATACAAAAAATGGCATTGAATGCCGTTATACAAAATGAAATTAACAATCTAGCCTAGTTGTTCTTTTTCCTTTTGTTTACAAAGTTTTGAAGTATTATATTACTGTCATCAGAATTGCTATCTTCATCCACACTCTTCTCACTTGATTCATCAGAATTATTTTCATCACTCATTTTAGAGCTATCTGGATGATTTCCATGGCTTTGTGATGCTTTCAGCTCCTTCAGAGTCTTCACTATCACTTTCATTCCATTTACCATGAATCTTTCAAATTTATATTTTGCTCTATAGTTGCTGTTAAGTATAAATTCTAATTCATTTTCTTCTCTTGAACTTTCAAGTTTATATGACCATCCCTCATGGGCCTTTGTCATTTGCATAAGATGCAATTTAGTCTTGTCAATCATACTAGTCCTGGAGCATGGTTACTTGACTCACTAACACAGTTTACTCCATAGTGCACAAGAACTCTTGATATAAAGACGCCATACGACAACTTTGCATATTCCAGTTTTTTCACTTTTAACATATTGTCGGATATGGCAGCAGGCCAGTTGACTTGTATGTTTTCTTTCAATGCTTTTAGCAACAGTAAGTCCTCAGTGGTGGCTTGAGCATGATTACCTCCTCTTGGCATCAGAATCCAAGAAATGACTAATACAGCTAGTCGATCATCTATTTTGATCCCTCCAGTCTTGTAACAGGAATAATCTTTACTTCCGTCAGGGTTCCTCAGTGTATTCAGATACTCAGTAAATTTATGAAACCCTTCAATTCCTAGGTGACAAGATGATCCTTCAGATTTTAGTCCTGCCAAGTTTGTCCAGATTTCTTCAGTCAGTCTAATATCCACACCTTTAACCCTAGAGTAGAGTATACCATCTTTAACACAGAGATTGCAGTAGAACACTTTAACCATGTCAGGGTACCACGGGTCAGACATTTCAACAAATTTTCTCAGACCTTGGCGTTTGATCCACCTTTGAAATTCAAACCCTTCTTCTCTGAAAAATTTTATTTTTAGATATCTGTGAGGAAATAAGCTCCTCATCTTCCAGCAATCTAGAAACTTGACTTGTATATCATCGTCACTTATCCAGCCATGAAGTTCAGGTTCACTTCGAAGAAGCTTTTCCCCGATTGTCTTGATCCTTCTTTTCTGTGCAAAGCTAGCATCCATTTGTTGAGTTGAAATATCAAAAATAGGAAAAGACCTTTAGGGAGAATGATGATGGTCTGAAGATAGTGATTATGATATAGCTTCAATGATACTTCAGACGTTAATCTGGTCTATAAAATAATGTTTTGGAGGGAATGCAAAATTTCCATTTTCGCGCTAAGATGAAAATTTCAAATTTCAAGTTAACCAAAACATTTCATTTCATAGTCGAATACATTAATATACCAGTCAACTATGGCTTGTTAAAATTCACTTTTAAACAAATTCAGTCATTCAACCAATTAAGCACACAATACAAACAATCACTCAACAACAATCAATCAATATATGCATGATGCAACAAATAGATACAAAATTACCAGTTGTAGGCATTCAAGGTGTTTGATATAATCCACGGTTAATTCATCCTTGAAAACAGTTCCGTATCAGCTGCATATCCTGCAAAACACTTAAGTTTTGGTTGCTGGTACCCATTTAATTTTGGGTCCTTGATTGTTAGTTCTTGTCACATGTTCCTTTGGTATCCATACGTATAATCCTTGAGGAACAATAACATTTCTGTAGTAGCAATTTCTAACAGTACGACCAACATAGTTACAATAAAAACATACATTTCTGGCAGGTTTTCTTAACTCATTAAGCTTCCTAGCATTGGTTTTGTTAGAGTAACCCTTAAATCCAATTCCTTGCCTATTTTTACTTCTGCTAGATGAATTCAGTACAACATCTAAATTGTCACTAGCTTGAGCAAACTTAGCTAGCTTGCTAGTCAAGTAATCAATCTTTTCAATATGTGTAGGACAATTTTAACAAATGTTTTCAATAGTAACAGTTTTAATCTCAACATTTCTAGTAGATAATAAGACTTCATTTAGCTCTTTTTCTAATCTTTCATTTTCAGTGACAAGGTTATCTATTCTATATTCATAATCTTTTTTTCTAGAGTTCAGTCGATTAACCTTGTATTCCAGTCACATTGCTTGAGCATGTAATTCTATGTATGTCTCAATCAGCTGCTGATATTTCTCTTCTATAGGCAGCTTCTCAAAATCTTCATCACTGTCACAATCACTCTTTGCAGTTCCAGCCATATGACATATGTTGAATTTCTCCTCTTGGTCAGCATCTTCATCACTTGAGCTTTCTGAATCCGAGTTTTCCCAAGCAATGTTAGCTCCTTTCTTTCTCATGTTTCTGCTTTGAGGAAATCTTTTCTTCCCTTTCTGCTTTGGCTGTAACTCAGGGCATTCAGGTTTGATGTGGCCTTCTTTTCCACAATCATAGCACTAAACAGTGTTTGTGCTGAAGCTCTTCTTTTATATTTGACCTACATGGTTAGACAGTTGACTATCATTTTGTATAAGTCGACTAAATTTTCTTACCATCAAGGTCATCAATTCTTTGTCATCCATCTCTGTTTCTATGATGTTATTGCTTTCATCTTTCAGAGATATGGACTTCTTTTCTTCAATCTCCTCTTCATCCTTCAGTCTACCAAGTTCTAACTCATGTTCACGTAACTTGCCAAACAAGGTAGCCATATTCATCATTGTAAGATCTTTGGATTCAGAGATTGCAGTGACTTTTGGTTGCCAATTCCTATTCAGACTTTTTAGAATCTTTATGTTGATCTCTTCTTTAAAAACTTTTCCAAGAGCCATCAGGTGGTTTACGATATGAGTGAACCGTTTCTGGACATCGTAGATGCTTTCACCAGTTTTCATTATGAACAACTCATATTCTTGAATCAATAAATTCTTCTTGGCTCTCTTAATTTCATCTGTACCTTCATGTGTTACCTCTAAAACATCCTACATTTCCTTTGCAGACTTGCATTGGGATATCCTAAAAAATTCATCAATAGTTAGTGTAGAGGCAATTATATTTTTAGCTTTAACATCATACCGAGCTTTTCTATTTTCATCTACAGCCCACTTAGTAAAAGGTTTCAAAACAATTTTACTATCAACAATTTTTGTAGGTACAAAAGGACCATTTAAAGTAGCATCCAAAATTCCTTTATCTTGCGATTCAAGAAAGATCTGCATGCGAATTTTCAAAAAAAGGTAATTTTCACCAGCAAACAGAGGTGGTCAGTTTGTTGAAGCACCTTCACCAAAAGTTTGAAAATTTGAAGCCATCCCCAGGTTTTACAGTCGAATAGAATAAAAACAGAGTCGACTGAATTTTCAAATATCTTATGAAAACCAGCTCTGGTGCCAATTGTTATGAAACAGGTGGATTGGTGTTAATTCAAAATTAAAATCTTTTCGCAATCTTGGTATGAAAAAATTCAAAGCTTTTGATCTTTCTTTGAAATGCAAGTTATTGAAAATGTAATGTAGCGGAAACACGCAGTTGACTACCTAGTAGATTGATGAAGGTTGAAAAACAATTATTTTCATATGTCAATTTGGACCAAATTACGCCCTATACTACTTGGAATGAGCATAGAATCAAGCAAAACTCAATAAATGATTCTGTAGGGAGACAAAAGCTGTTTTTAGCGATTTTATGCTTGTTTTGCAGTGTTTTGTAGCTAATTTTGAGAAAGTGAAAAATGGAGTTAAAGATACAGGTCGTTGACTCAAGAAAAGAGCAGAAAAATGAAGATTTGAAGAGTCGACGCAGCGCCCGGCGACACACTTAAACCGCCGGGCGGTCCAGGACGAGGAGTAGGCATGGCGATTGACGCTGAGCGGTGCTGAGGGAAACCGCCGGGCGGTGGCGATTGCCGCCGGGCGGTTTGGAGGATTATGGCAAACCGTCGGGCGGCACACTTAAATCGCCGGGCGGTGGCTCGCTGGGCTTGGGCTAGTTTTCTGACACGTTCCTCACCTATAAATACCCCTACTACGAGTTTAAAGTTATTCTTTTGACAGGGGAGAATGGACAGACCTAATTTTGCTCTCTAGAGAGGATCTCTTGGATGCTTAGGCTCCTTTTCATCTTTTCTAGGGTTTGCTCTTCCATTCTTCTTCCATTTTTCATCTAGTTTCAGCATGTCTATGGTGAACTAAACCCTATTGTTGTTGGGGGAAACAATGTAATCTTTTGATACTCTCTTTTATTGAAACTC
>NC_028359.1:18146775-18151323 GCF_000741045.1 Vigna radiata var. radiata | reverse complement strand
GCTAGGGATAGCAAGCCAGTAGTTAATATTAGGCCCTTTTCGCCGAGGGATCGGGTTAAGGGGAGGCTAAGTTTGTCGCATAACATTAATTAATCAAACTAATATTCAAGAGTAGGTAAGAGAGAGCAAATTAGATGAAATTGTGAACCCCCAACAACATCCATTCATCCATCGTTTTTGCTTGTCAATTGAATCAACTTTATTTTGCATGTTAATATTTTTGCTCTCAAATCCAATTTATTAATTTTTATTTTCAAGTCTTATTATTTTAATTCACGTGAAGGAGAAAGCCATTCAAGTCTCTTGGGAAAACGATACTTGGTCTTACCATTTATATTACTTGTACGATTTGGTACACTTGCCAATTTGTCAACAAGTTTTTGGCGCCGTTGCCAGGGACTCGAGGTTATTTTTCTTGTAGTGTGAATTGATTGAATTTGACTTGGTTGTAATTATTTTTGTTTTATTTTTCTTTTATTGTGTTTTGTTTTATTTTTCTAAAAAAGTGCTTTTAGGGTGTGTTTCTTGTGTATGCAGGAAACAATACATACTAGAAGCAGTTAAAACCAACAACTTCTGCTAGAAGGTCTACCATACGAGAGGAGAAAGAGACGTCCTTTACGTGAGAGATCTCTTTCTCCAGAAGTTGCTTCACATTCTTCACTTGAGACTTTTGAACCAGATCTTGAGGAGATGGCCAATCAACCTCCTCCCAGACGCACTTTAGGGGACGCAGCTAAATACAGTTGGTCCCTTGAACTTTAACAACATTGCAGTTCCAGTAGATAATACAACCAGCATGGTGATGAGTCCGGCGCTCATCCAGTTAGTTTAGAACAACCAATTCCATGGGTTGTCAAATGAAAATCCTTACAAGCATTTGATGACCTTTGGTGAAATCTGCAACACAGTGAAGATAACTAGAGTGACGAACGACAGAGTCAAACTTAGTTTGTTTCCTTTCTCTCTTGGAGGAAACGCAAAAGACTGGTTGAATTCTTTCTCGGAGAGAACATTCCGGACTTGGGAAGCAGTGGTCCAACAGTTTATTACTAAATTCTTCCCACCTCCAAAGATCAATCAAGGGAAGTTAGAGATCTCTTCATTCAAACAAGGGATGGAGGACTGGGGCAAGCATGGGATAAATTCAAAGGATTATTGAGGGCGACCCCAGTTCATGGGTTCGATAAAGCTTCATACTTGCTTGCGTTCATTGGAGGTTTGCGCGCTCAGTCTAAAATGATGATTGATGCCTCAGCTGGAGGCAGTATTAATAGAAAAACAGAAGATGAGGCGTACAACTTGATTGAAGAGATGGCTGTAAATGAAGTGTCGCAGAGTGAGAGGGGCACGCAAAAAGAAGGACTTTTACATCTTCCTACTGAAGACGCTGCTGCAGCACAAAATCACCTCCTCAGCCAGAAATTGGACAAGTTGCTAAAAGTCGTGTCTGAACTTCCTCGGGGGCTCAAAAATATTTCCCAGGCACAACAACTTTGCGATCTATGCGGTGGTGACCATATTAATGGTCAATGTGCTTTTCCGGAAGAGATGCAGCAGGACGTGAACTACATGGGGGCCCAATTTCAGTACAAGCAGGGAAATTTCAACCAAAGTAACTCTGACCAAGGTTGGAAAAATCATCAAAGCATTGGGCAAAGCCAGAAGAATTCGTCTGGACAAGGAAGTAGCTTCCGGCAGCAACCTTCTCCTTTATGGCAGCAAATAAGCAGCTTAACTGAGACAGTCAGAGAACTAACTGATAGGTTTGATAAATTTTTGAGAGTCTATGAGTCTCAACAAGCGAGTGATCAGGCAACCTTTAGATCACTAGAGACACAAATAAGACAGTTGTCTAAGAGGGTTGAAACCACAGAGAAACATCAATTTCGGGCTAATACTGATGTTAACCCAAAAGATGAATGCAAAGTTGTTACAACAGGAGGAAAAAGGAAGTCAGAGGAGGAAACAATTGAGATCGAAAGCAGTAATGACGAAGAGGAGGAAAGGATTTAGACTGAGCATAGAAGGTGAAGAGAAGAAAGCAGAAAGAAAAAAGGAGAAGGAAGAAATTAAAGAATCACTCCGCAAGATTCTCATTGAGGCACCCATTAATCCTAGAACATCTTCACAAACTTCTGAATGTGATGAGAAGATCAAGTGCTATCTGCGAAAATTACTTGATCTGGGCTATGAAGAAAATCAGGAGCAGTGGGTGAAACCCCGGAAGAAGAACCATCCACAGAAACTAGAGGATTCAGGAGCTTTGACCCTTCCTTGTATTATCAATGATGTAGATTTAGGAGAGGCTTTGATTGATTCAGGATCAAGCATTAATTTGATGCCTCTCAGTGATTTCAGGAAGATAAAAGGGGTAAGATTAAAACCTACCAAAGTGATCCTGACGGTGGCGGATGGGTCTATGAAGAAACCTGTTGGAATGGTGGAAAATGCAATTGTGCGGATTGATGAGTTGGAGTTTTTGATTGACTTCATAGTTGTGGATATGATCAATGAAGGAAAAAATTCATCAATCCTAGGAAGACCGTTCATGCGAACCTCCAAGATGGTTATATGTGTCCATGATGGAGGAATAAAGTTAAAGGATTATGATCGAGTGTTGCTTTATGGATCTAAAGAAACTGTACAGAGGGCAGTTAGGAAAGTCAAGTATAAAAGAGCCAAAAGAGAAGCTGCAGAGGAAGAAAAATCCACAGGTATTAATTTTCATTACGATTGTAATGTTTTGCAGATTCATGAGAAAGGGACAATGTGCAAGAAGGAATCGACCTCTTAAGAGGATACATCATTCTTGCGGGGCCTTTCAGTGCGATTCAAAAACAATAAGTGGATTGTCAACAAGAGGTTGAGAGATGACGGAATGGTGGAGATTAAAAGACCATATTCCACAGTGATCAAGAAGGTGGACCGAAGAAAAGTGAGCCGGTGGGATGATGAAGATCCCCACGTGAAGAAGAAGAGCTGAATTTTTTTGGAAATCAATTTTTGTATTTTTAGAACAATTTTCTTTTTCGGTCTTTTGTTTTATTTTGGTTGGAACATGTACTTTTTGAATTTTCTGAACAATTTTTGGGTAGCATCTACTGAGGGATGCTAAATTTTTTGGTATCCACTGAAGGATATCTGGAAGGTACACCTACTGATGGGTGGTGGAAGGAAGTGCACTTACTGACAAGTGCCAACCAGGTTTGGGTCAGGCTCGTGACNTTAAACAAGCGCTACTAGGAGGCAACCTAGAATTTCTTCTTTTACTCTTTGCATTTTAATTTCTTAGAATAGGTTGAATTTTAACTTTGGTGTGTACTCTTGGCTTTAACACTTGTTCTGAAAATGTTTGACTAACTGAAGTGCATGATGAATCTATTTGATGATTATTTGATGTGGATGAAGAGTGAGTTGCAATGCATGTTGATATCCAGGAAATAGATGTGTGATGAATTTATGATTGTGGTTATGATGCTAGGCAGGGTGCATGAATGAGTTTTGTGTGAGAAAACATGTGTGTGAGATTTTGAGCTCCAGAGCCTTTATTGTTGAATGCATTGTTCACAGGAAAATATGGATGATATTGCCTTAATCTTGATAATCGATTGAATTGCATGTGAATGTCATATGATCAAGGCCATTTTTGAAAACCCTTCTCTAGCCAAATTTTCACCCAAAGTGCTTGAAATATTATACCCTTTTGAACCTTAGCCTTAAACAGTATATGAACCTTTGTTTTGAAATTCTTTACCTTGAGTTGGGATGAACTTAATTGTTTGTGATGAAAAGGTTCAAGTTTGGGGTTGTACGGGGGAAAATTGAAAAAGCAAGAAAAAAGCATTGAGCTCAATTGTTGTGGAAAGAGAAAAATTCATGAGAAAAAGAAAAGAAAAGAAGAAAAGCATGAAGATGAGCTCAATGAAAAAGATAAGAAAAGGGAAGAAGTTGGGAATGAGAAACTTTGATGAGAGAGTTGTGCTTAATTGTTGAATATTTTGATAGTTCTCTTGACTCAAGGATTTTGCATTCTAGAAAAAACCAATTTTTCTTGTTAGCCCAACCTCATTACAGCCTTGAAAAGTCCTTTTGATGACATTTTCATGTAAAGATGTTGATTGTTTGAGATGAATGGCAATTTTGTCTCATGTGACTTGTGTACATTAGAGAGTTGAAGTGTCACCTTAAAACACTTGAGTGATTGAATGAAACACTTGCTTGGTATGAACTGTTAATTTTCATGAGTGCATTTTTGCTTAGTAGATTGGTCATTCATAATGTATAACATCTGTTGTGTAATCTCTAGATTGAAAGCATGCATGCATCTTATTTTGGATTTCACTGAGGATATTGAATTGAGTAGGTTTTGTCATGTACCTTGGGATTGTTGAGGCATTGGATGAAAAAAGTATAAAGCCAAGTTTTGTTTTGTGTGTTTTGTTTTGTTTTGCTTGAGGACAAGCAAAGTTCTAAGTTTGGGGTTGTTGATGAAGGTTGAAAAACAGTTATTTTCATATGTCAATTTGGACCAAATTACGCCCTTTA
>NC_028359.1:18143094-18145904 GCF_000741045.1 Vigna radiata var. radiata | reverse complement strand
GGGATAGCAAGCCAGTAGTTAATATTAGGCCCTTTTCGCCGAGGGATCGGGTTAAGGGGAGGCTAAGAAAGTCGCATAACAATTAATTAATCAAACTAATATTCAAGAGGAGTAGGTAAGAGAGAGCAGATTAGATGAAATTGTGAACCCCCAACAACATCCATTCATCCATCATTTTCTCTTGTCAATTGAATCAACTTTATTATGCATATTAATATTTTTGCTCTCAAATCCAATTTATTAATTTTTATTTTCAAGTCTTATTATTATTTTAATTCACGCGAAGGAGAAAGCCATTCGAGTCTCTTGGGAAAACGATACTTGGTCTTACCATTTATATTACTTGTACGATTTGGTACACTTTCCAATTTGTCAACATAGATATAGTTGACCAGAAAATTCAAACACTATGTTCATACTGGTTCGGCCAACAATGCCTACATCTAGTGTTGTTTCAACCCAGGAAGCAAATGCACTATAATGGTTGCGGTTTTTACAACAAGGAATTTATAGAAGCACCACGCAAAAATATAAATCTCCTATCTAACCCAAAACCAAATATAGCTGCACGCACAAAACTAGAATTGCAGCAAGAATCCCCTTTCCTACAATCTGCACCCACGTCGAACAATCCCCAACGTGTCACCAGCACTCTTCACAGGATGCGAAGCCTATCACAGTAGACTTCACAGGTTGCCAAGCCTTCAGTCAAGAACTAGCAGTCTTTCGTAGGATGCCAAGCCTATCACGATTAATCCAGAAACACCTCTCTGTGCAAATATTGATCAATCAGTGAGAACGATGACTTCTCCTTCTGAATTTCTCTCAAGCAAGGTCACCACCGTCTTCTTGGAGAATTCTTTGAGCTTCTAATGAATTCAATCTGAAACAAGAAAGTGAAAATGTCAAATCACAAAAGTTACAGTTTAATTCGCGTTCTGTCTATTTATAGTTTTCTGTTTCATCAGATTGATTCATAGTCAAATAGCCTACTAATAGAGTCGACTGTATTAAAACAGTTATAATAGACAGTCAACATAAAGGCTCCTCAGTCAACATAATCAAGACCCATTTATTACAATTGACCAAGTCATACAGTTTTAACTAACTTTTGAAAATATAGCCGTTGGAGCTTGTAGGCTTAACATAATTTCAAACAGAACAGCAACGCAGTCAAACGTGCTTATCATAATGTCGACTGACACATGAAAAATCACTTTGAAATTCTTTTCATCTCAAAATCTCACACAACACGTGTTCACAAAATCTGTACAAAGATTTTAGCATAGTCGAATCCATCAATAGTGTAGTCGACTAAACTAGAACTTTGTCACAACACATATAAGTTCAAAAGGTGCCTGTGATCTTTTCTTTCAGAAATGTGTAATGATTAAAAACATTTTAACTCACATTTCAATACAAGCATGTTCCACAAATATAACACTCAATCAAGCATGGGAACATGCAATGTAATTCAATCAAAAACATGTTCAACAGATATGACAAACATTACAGAAAAAAAATATGTAATACTGGAACATATGCAGTGTTATTAAGCACTGAGTTGTCATCATCAAAAACCAGTTTGATATAGAGTTTGTGTTGTCAACAATCTCAATAGAACTGAACTACAACAACTAATGATGATGGATTGTGATAAGTACATCCACTAGAGTAGATGTGTCGATGAATCTGAGGTGGTGAGTGACCTCTTCTGAACACATCCTAATGCATTGAAATTGTTCTTACCAATAAGGAGTATTGGTAAAACCTGAAGATGTGTTTTGATGATGCTGCAACTTATAGATTTTGGATGTAGTAGGACAATATTTAAAAAGCAACTTGTAGATTTTTTAATGTAGTAGGAAAATGTTAGACATTGTAATTTTTACTGATATAATCGATTATGGTTAAGCTATAATCGATTATCACATGTTTTTATACTAGAGTAATCGATTATCATGAAGCAATAATCGATTATCACAAGTCATACTTGAATAATCAATTATCACTTCATATAATCGATTATCATTTTTTGAAAACTCTGTAACGGACTTGGATAATCGATTATCACTTACAATAATCGATTATTCATGGCAGTTGGGAGCTGACCTTTGGCATTCAGTGTACTTGGCTATATATGTGGTTTTGGAGAACTCAGAACTAAACATTTTTGAACTGAGAAAGCAAAGTAGAACACTGTGTGTCAGAGAGAAGTTCTCAAAAAGCTTTTTGTTCATTGTTCCCTTGCTTGGTCTTGTGAAAGGAGAGGTTCGCGTATCGTGTGTCGATAGTCGGAGCAGACTCTCTTCAAGTTAGCAAGGTACTCTGCTTGGTCTTGTGTCAGGAGAAGCTCGCGAATCGTTTGTCGATTGCCGGAGCGGAAGTTGGTAGAGTAGTTCTTTTCGTTCTATATTCCTGTTCATTTGATTGTAATCTGTGAAACCATTTTTAGTGGAACTGTTAATCACTATTTGTAGTGATTAACGACTGGACGTAGATTCTGTTGAATCGAACTAGTATAAAAATATCTGTGTGACTTTTCTATTCCCTACACTCATATTATTTTACGTATATCAACTATTTGATTAATTTTCTGAAAGAAAATTATTTTTGCTAAAAAGACCAAATTAATTTTAATTGTGATCGAACATGTTTTCCGCTCTCTGTGTTTTAATTCCGCTGCATTACACTCTTCGAAAATTCCCCCTCCGATACCAAGAATCGGTATCAGAGCTTGCTTTGATAGTTTTTCAAAATATTTGCGAAAATGGCCGGTCACAATCAAAACCATGTATATGCTGAGGGTG
>NC_028359.1:18140807-18142164 GCF_000741045.1 Vigna radiata var. radiata | reverse complement strand
GAAAAATAGATCATTAGAAGAATTAGCTAGAACGCTTATGAATGAATCTAATGTGCCAAAATATTTTTGGGCTGATGCAGTAAGCACTGCTTGTTATGTGTTAAATACGATGCTTATTAGGCTAATTCTAAAATTAACTCCATATGAATTGTTGAATGGTAGAAAACCAAATATATCTCATTTGAAATTTTTTGGATGCAAATGCTTTGTCTTAAATAATGGAAAAGATAATCTTGGAAAATTTGATGCAAAATTTGGTGAAGCAATTTTTCTAGGATATTCTTTAACTAGCAAAGCTTATAGGGTGTTCAATAGAAGAACACTAATAATTGAAGAATCTATGCATGTTGTCTTTGATGAGATTGTGGACCTTGAGGTAAACCCTCTTGAGCCAAATAAACCCATTGCAGGTGATGAGGATTACTTAAGAGAAGCCATTGAAGAGATATATCTAAATGAGAATTATCCTCCGGAGCTTCAAGAAACACCCCAAGTTGTTGACTCCAAAAGCTATCAACAACCAAGAGGACTATCTTTGGACAACATCATAGGAGATATATCAAAAGGGGTAACTACTAGACATAATTTAAATAATTTTTGTCTAACTTTTGCTTTTGTGTCTCAGATAGAACCTAAGAATATAAAGGAAGCTCTTCAAGATGATAAGTTGTGCATTGCTATGCAAGAAGAGCTAAATCAATTTGAAAGGAATGANGTTTNGGAACTNATTCCAAAACAAGATGAATTCCAAGTCATAGGAACCAAATGGGTATTCAGGAACAAGCTTGATGAGGATGGAATCATCACAAAGAATAAAGCAAGGCTAGTTGCTAAGGCTACTGTCAAGAGGAAGGTATAGATTATGATGAAACTTATGCACCAGTAGCCAGGTTAGACGCAATTAGATTGTTACTTGCATATGCATCTTTGATGAAATTTAAAAGTGCATTTTTAAATGGTTTTATAAAAGAAGAAGTGTATGTTAGTCAACCTCCTGGATTTGAAGATTTTAAATTTCCTGATCATGTTTACAAGTTGAAAAAGGCCCTTTATGGTCTTAAACAGGCACCTAGGTCTTGGTATGAAAGACTTAGTACCTTTTTGATTGAAAATGAATTTTCTAGAGGAAAGGTTGATTAAACCGTGTTCATTAAGAAAGTAGGAAAACACATTTTAATTGTGCAAGTTTATGTAGATGATATTATTTTTGGTTCAACTGATGACTCTTTGTGTGAAGAGTTTGCAAAAATAATGCAAGGTGAATTTGAGATGTCTATGATGGGTGAGTTAAATTTTTTCTTAGGACTACAAATAAAACAAATGAATGGTGGAACATTCATATCTCAAACTAAATACT
>NC_028359.1:18137397-18139827 GCF_000741045.1 Vigna radiata var. radiata | reverse complement strand
ATAGAAATTAGGCACCATTTTCTAAGAGACCATATTCAAAAGGGGGATTGTCAAATTGAATATGTTGATACCTTACATCAATTAGCTGATATTTTCACCAAAGCTCTACCTAAAGATAGATTCTTTGAGCTTAGAAGAGAGTTAGGAGTGTTAGACTTGTCTTAGGATCAAAGTCTATGCAAACTTTTGCATTTTCGCAAACTTAACGCTTCATAATCGATTATCACAAGGTCATAATCGATTATTCATTCATAAAAATCAATTCTGGAAAATTTTGAGCAGATAATCGATTATCATCAGGCATAATCGATTATCATGCAATTCTGGGCAGTGATTAATTGAACAGATAATCGATTATCACGAGCCATAATCATTTATCACGCTGACAGTTTCAAAAATAGAGCCGTTGGAGCATCCCATAACGGCTATAAACGGCCATAAACGGCTAGTTTTTCCATTTTTCTTATAAATAGCCCCCCATAATCGATTATTAGACACTCATTTGCACCCAAATACTGCTGAAAACAAATCCAAAGCTCAAAATCTCTTCATTTTTCCTCACCTTCTTAAAGTTTCATTCTCTCAATCTTCCTCCATGGCTGAACCAAGAAGGCATCGTCGCAAGACAGCTGGAGCTTCCTCCTCTTCTCAACCACGTCTTGCAAATATAGATGGATGGATTTCAGACCAAGGGAAACATGTAAACTTTGTTAACTCTTGGCAAGAAAGGAAAATCATGGCGGTAAAGTATATCCGTCTTGACTTTTTCTGCTTCTATGGCATTCAATTTCCAAACACTTTTGCTGAGCAGGGGTTAACGCATCTGTTAGAACAAAAAGGATGCATTTATCCTGATCTTATAAGAGTCTTCTACTTCAACTTGCGCTATCGAGATNGGATAATATCTACTAAGGTCAAAGGCATACGCATCATTTTAGATTATGACGTTTGGACCAATGTTGCTCAACTCCCCATCTGGGATGATGCTATCAAAGTCCATTTAGGACTTGAAGATTTCAACAGGATGATGACTTTTCAATCCTTCCTGCGTCATCCTGAACGACAAACAAATAGAAGGCAATTACTGGTTGGAGGTTTCAAAGTTGAAGAAAGGATGATCCACTACTTGATTGTCTGGATTTTATGTCCTAGAGCAACCAACCATGCTCAATGCTCCGAGCAGGATTTACTTCTTTTGTATGGGATTCTAAATCACATACACATCGATTGGCCTGCTCTCATTGCTGACACAATGGTAAAAGCCAATAAATCCCATTCATATCAATTTCCTTATGCTCTTCTTATTTATAGGATTTTAGAATACAAAGGTGTAACTGTTGAAGGAGAACTTATTCAAGCTATTGAAGTTGTGGGATCAGAAATTGAAGATACTAATTTTCGTCAGATGGGATTCATTACCAGAGGAAGAGTTCTTATTCACAAAGATGATGACCATCCAGATGAAGATGAAGATGATGACATGGACACTCATAGGCTGACCTAGTAAATGCTGCTGCTCCATCTGATGCTGGACCTTCTAACATACCCTCCTCCTCCTCAACTTCTATGGAAGAACACATTGCACGGTTATCTAAACAGTTGGAGGATATGAGTATAACACAGAAAACTCATTTTGATGACATTCATGAGTGGCAGCAATCTCTTGATGAGTACTTAGTTGATCAATTTCTTGAGTTTGATGTTCGACTACATAACATTGAGGATCATCTCAGAATCCCACCTACTGAAAGATCCCCTAGTCCTGATTTATAGTTTTTTTTAGGCCCCTAAGTTTGATTGTTTTCTTTGTGGCATTTAGTTTTTAAATCTTTATAAATTTCCTGTAATTCCTTTATGTTCTTAATATAATGAGCTTGTATGTTGATTCTGTGCATATATTTCATTTTTTGAGGGGGAGCTCATATTAAGGGGGAGGTTTTTATATTATTCTTTTAGCTTATGATCAAAAAGGGGGAGAAGAAATATAAGGGGAGGATTAAGGGAAGAAATATTTTTAAATGTACAGGTACTACTAACTCTGTGGTTGTCCATTACTTTATATGTGTTGCAGGTAAACCTGAGTTGCTTTTAAAAAAAGAGAGTTTTTGATCATCATAAAAAAGGGGGAGATTGTTACCAATAAGGAGTATTGGTAAAACCTGAAGATGTGTTTTGATGATGCTGCAACTTATAGATTATTGATGTAGTAGGACAATATTTAAAAAGCAACTTGTAGATTTTTGAATGTAGTAGGAAAATGTTAAACATTGTAATATTTACTGATATAATCGATTATGGTTAAGCTATAATCGATTATCACATGTTTTTATACTAGAATAATCGATTATCATGAAGCAATAATCGATTATCACAAGTCATACTTGAATAATCGATTATCACTTCATATAATCGATTATCATTTTTTGAAAA
>NC_028359.1:18122214-18137167 GCF_000741045.1 Vigna radiata var. radiata | reverse complement strand
ACTGAGAAAGCAAAGTAGAACACTGTGTGTCAGAGAGAAGTTCTCAAAAAGCTTTTTGTTCATTGTTCCCTTGCTTGGTCTTGTGAAAGGAGAGGCTCGCGTATCGTGTGTCGATAGTCGGAGCAGACTCTCTTCAAGTTAGCAAGGTACTCTGCTTGGTCTTATGTCAGGAGAAGCTCGCGGATCGTTTGTCGATTGCGGGAGCGGTTCTCTTCAAGTTGGTAGAGTAGTTCTTTTCGTTCTATATTCCTGTTCATTTGATTGTAATCTGTTAAACCATTTTTAGTGGAACTGTTAATCACTATTTGTAGTGATTAACGACTAGACGTAGATTCTGTTGAATCGAACCAGTATAAAAATATCTGTGTGATTTTTCTATTCCCTACACTCATTATTTTACGTATATGAACTGTTTGATTAATTTTCTGAAAGAAAATTATTTTTGCTAAAAAGATCAAATTAATTTTAATTGTGAGCGAACACGTTTTCCGCTCTCTGTGTTTTAATTCCGCTGCGTTACACTCTTCGAAAATTACCCCCTCCGATACCAACAATTGTTGAATGCATTTAATATTGTTTTCTTCATGGATACGATATACAAGACAAATAAATATCAATTGCCCTTGCTTGAGATAGTTGGTGTGACATCTACAAGGTTGACTTTGTTAACGACTTTTACATTCTTAGCATGTGAAAGATAAAATAATTTCACTTGAGCTTTGGAAAAGCTAAGAGGTTTACTTATGACATATATGGGGACGATCCACATGTGATTGTTAGTGATGAAGACTTGGCTCTAATGAATGTCATGGGCAATGTATTCCCTGAGTCTTATCAGTTGCTATGTCACTTGCACATTCTGAAAAATGTCAAAGCCAAGTGCAAAATGTTGGTGAATTTTGTTGAGGCTTGTGATATGGTGATGGAAACATGGGAAAATTTCATGGATTTTAGAACAAGAATCCATGTTTAGTGACTATGTTGATTGTTTTCAGTACGCTTTTAGTTCATGACCTTTATTCTATGAATATGTGAATCATACTTGGATTATTCCGTATAAGTCATACTTCATAAAGGTGTGGACAAATAAAATTATGCATTTAAGCAACAAAACAACAAATAGGTATGATTTAATGTTATTTTATTTAGTTATTTATATTATATATTTTATGATATTATTTATCTCATTTTTATCAAGGTTAGGACTACTCATTGGAGCATGAAGAAAGCATTGGGGAGCAGTATGAGAGACCTTTGTTCATGTTGGGATGTTATTCATAATGTCATCATCCTTCAACATAATAAGATGAACATGTCCTTTGAAAAAAAGTTTTAACGTTATGAGTAAAGCTTTTAAAGAAATTAGATATAGAAGACTTTTTGGACATGTATCGAAATATACTTTGGGACTTATTGTTGAGGAGTTTGACCAAGTAAAGTATATAGGATTAGACAGTGGAAGTTGTGAATGCGTTCTGAGACGAACATAGAGTCTACCATGTGCTTGTTAATTAACACGATATGACCCGAGAATAATTCCTTTGCATTATAAGAGAAATACGATCTACCTACGGATTATTATGTACAGATTATGGTTTGTAGGTAAGGGACCTGTTACATACAAATTTTATATATGGATATTGAAAATTAAATTACATACAAATTTTTCTGGAACTTTTATCAAACAGTTAAGGTGCTAAAAGTGTAAGGTTAGAGAAAATCAACACAAATGATTTTTATACTAGTTCAAATCAAAAGATTCTATGTCTAGTTGTTAATCACTATAAAGAGTTATTCACTATTTCACTAAAAAGTAGTTTATAGATTACAATCAGATAAGCAAATATTAAAGAACATAAATCACCTTCCTTCTTTAGCTCAATCAACTTGAAGAGAACCGTTTTGACCTTAGACACACTAAGCGTAAGCTCCTCCTATTCATAAGACTTGATTAGAGCACACTAACACTTTGAGAACTTCCTCAGACGTTCCTGTATTCTCAAAATGACTTAGATGAACCTCTAAGAGGTTTATTAAAAACGTATATATAGCCCAACGGTCAGAAACTAAAAAGCCAACTCCCAAGTGCAAGTAATAATCGATTATCACAAGTGATAATCGAGTATTTGTGTCCGTTATGGGGTTTTCAAAAAATGATAATCGATTATCCTGAGGAATAATCGATTATCTACGCGACTTGGGCAATATTAAAACAGACAGTGATAATCGATTATTCTGTGTAATAATCGATTATTTGCGTGAGCAACTCTTTTCCAAACAAGCTCGTGATAATCGATTATTACACCAAATAATCGATTATCTGCGCAAAGATTCTCTAGAAAGGAAAACTTCTAAGTATGCTTACATCAACAATGTTATTCCTATACAAATATTTCTACAAAAATTCTTTTAATGTAAATACAACAAGTTTCTTCATTTCTTCAGCTTGTAACATCATCAAAACTTTAGTATCTTCAAGATACCAATGCTCCACATTGGTAACAGGCCCAACAATAGTTATATTCTGAAGTGAAAGAGTATCCAAGGATGAAAATAATGAAAAATCAGGAAGCAACCCATACCAAATGGGTTATACTCGACATTCAACACCTTTAAATCACAAAGTGTTAAAGAACTTGATGATTATTTTTTCTATTACAATTTAATAGATTTATGCTGATTTGTATAAATATATTTTGGTTTGTACTTACTGTACTTCAAAAATGCTAACCTATTAATTTTAATCACAGGGAAAGGTCTCATTAAAGGTTAAGAATGAGGTTAAAGTATAAAAAAAAATTTCACTCCAAAGCATCTCACAAACGGTTAGAGATGTTTAAAGAAGCTTAAAGAGAAGGAAAAAAAACTTAGTTGGATGAGAGATATCATTTGGAACGGTTTGTTGGAAAAGTGGAAATTGTCAGTTTATAGACAAAAGTATGATACGGTTAAGAAAAATTGTACATCTGAAAAGGGTGTCAGTTTTCACATCGGAGGATCTATTAGCGTGCATGACCATGTTATTCATTTGGTATGACATGTATATAATTTTTTGAATTCTGAGCTATAAACTTAATAACATTTGTTTACTTTAAAACAACTTGTTTACAATCACAAGAGCTTGGTCATTCAGTTCATGTTGACAGAATCTTTCAACAAACATATCTTTGTCGTTCAACGGGAGAATTTGTGGATGAGAGATCTAGGCGGACACATGTTAGTTTCTACAACCTCTGTTACATTTTAAACGTTAAGTATGAATTGTTTTAACACAAACATTTATTCATTGAACAAGAAGAATTTCAAACCAGGTTTTCTCAAGGAGTATTGTTTACACCCTGGCAAGTGTACTAGATCGTATCAAGTAATAATAGACAGTAAGTCTAAATTGTTTCCCAAGGGACTCTTAGGCCTTATCTTTTATGTAAATTGATTGCATAAGACTTGAAAGAAGAATAATTTTTTAGTTTTAATGCAAATTTAAATCTAAACATGCAAATGCAAATTGAATCAATGGGCAAATAAAAGATATGAATGAATGGAGTTGGTGGGGTTTACAATTTCATCCTTATCCACCCTCTTATATCTACTATTCTTATTAAATTCGCTTTATTATCAATGTCATGCAACTTTTAAATTACTCTAAACCCGATTCCTCGGCGAAGAGAGCCTCTTACCAATTACTAGTTTACCATTCCTAGTCTCCCTAGTAATTACTAAAGCACTAATTTCAGAAGCTTAAAGCAATTGACCATCATACTCCTATTCCTAGGTAGTATTTCATAACCAAGAGAATTCTTATCAATTCTAGATTTCCCCGTACATTCTCGTATCGACAAAATCAAATATCATAACACTGAATGAGTTAAACGATGTATGCATTAACCTCAGAGAAGAAAACCCAAATAATTGGTAATTCAAGAATATGAATAAAATAAGAATTTCAATATAAGAGAGTTTCAAAAGGATTACATTGTTCCCCTACAACAAAGGGTTTAGTTCACCATAGACATGGTGAAACTAGATGGAATTAATAGAAAAATGAAAGAGTAAACCCTAGATTTGGTAATTTCGAGCTCCCGCATCAAAAAAGCTCCTCCAAAGAGTGTAGAATGTGCTCTGATGTCTTCCACTGCCAAAAGATTACCCTAAGGGTCGCACTGGGTCTATTTATAACGCAAAAAAGTAACAGAATTTCGGCCCAGGCTCATCATTTAAGCGCTCAGCGCTTATTTAACCGCTCAACAGTGGATCCTGGTGCTCAACGGTGAGTTTCAGAATCGCAGTACGCTCAGCATCATCGCTCAGGTGTAAAACAGTGGCTTCCTCCTCGAAGCTAGCGCTCAGCGCTAGAATTGGCGTTGAGCGGTGGACCTTACTTTCTCATCCTTTCTTGAGTCTAAGTCCTCCCTTCTTCACTTCCATCCTTCAATTCTCATCAAATCTTGCCAAAACAATGTAAAAACAAGCATAATATCTCTAAAACCACTTTTGACTCTCTTGAAACCAAACTAAAGTGTTTTGCATGATTCTAAGCTCATTTTGAGCCATAAAGGGTCTGTTTTGATATCAAATTTAAGTATAAAAATAACGGTTTTTTGACTGTTATCACAACCCCAAACTCAAAACTTAGCCTTTCCACATATCATCAAAATAGTTCAACACTTTCAAAACTCATTCTTTCATAACAAGTGATTCCTTAATTCAGCTTTTCAATGAAATCTAATCAAGATGCATACATGCTTCAATTCTTTCTAGTTCACATATTGTTCACATAATCACATATTCTCCAAAGATGCTACTTTTATGAATGATCTGTCCACTAAGCATAGATGTAATCATGAAATTCATCAACCCTTTCCAAGCAAAGTGTTTCACTCAATCACTCAAGTTTTTCAGGAGGTCACTCTTCTCTAGACTATCCACTTGTCACATGAAACAAAATTGACATTCTTCTTCTACAATCAACATTTTTACACGCAAATGTCATCATAAGGACTTTTTCAAGGCTTATAATGTGGCTGGGCTAACAAGAAACATTGGTTTTTCAGATCACAAAATCCTTGAGTTAAGAGAGTTATTCATACAATCATGGTTCAAGCACAAACTCTCTTTTTACCAATCTCACTCATTCCTAACTTTCCCTTTTCTTCACATTGAGCTTTTCTTCTCATGTTTTTTTTTTCTTTTTCTATCCTTTTCATATTTTCTCATGCATTTTCTTTTCAATGCATAAGCTCAATGCCTAGCTTTTCTTTTTCGTCTTCTCCCAACAACCCCAAACTTGAACCTCTATCAACACCACAAAATATTTCTCAATCTAACTCAAGATAAAGATTTTCAAAGCAAGGGTTTTCATCCTTTTTAAGGCTTAGGTTCAAAAAGGGTAGAACATAAAATGTTCCTTTTTCATATGGGACGAAAATTTGGCTATGTAAGGGCTTCCAAAAATGGCCTTGATCATATGACATAAGCATGTAATTCAATCAATCATAAAGAGTCATGCAATATCATTCATGCTTCCAAATGAATAACAAATATATCAATAAGCATTCTGGAGCTCAAAACCTCACACAACTATGCTCTCTCAAACATCAGTCATACATCCTGCTTAGCATCACAATCACAATTATAAATCATCATGCATCTGTTCACACAACTAGTGAACAATTCACCTATATATCAGCATGTAACATAATCTCAATCATCATCCACATCAAACATCATCATGCAATAAAACAAGTCAAACCATAATCAGACAAGGTGTTCAAGCAAGTACAGACATACCTACACTACTCAACAAAATCCATCCTAATCTAGAAGTTCAAAAGAAAAAGAAAGATAAAACTTGGGTTGCCTCCCAGTAAGCGCTTGTTTAATGTCGTGAGTCTGACCCAATAACCTTACGGATCCACCAACATCATTACTGTGGTAAACTGTTCTACTTCTCCTCCCAAATAATGCTTAAGTCTTTGGTCATTCACCACCCAACTGTTTTGAGGACCATTATTAGCTGGATTCACTAATTCAATTGCTCCATTAGGATACACATGCTTTATTAATAAAGGCCCTGTCCATTTAGACTTCAACTTTCCAGGAAATAACTTCAGCCTTGAATTGAATAATAGCACCTGCTGCCCTAGATTAAAAGCTCTCTTTATTAATTTCCTGTCATGATAAAATTTTACCTTTTCTTTATAACTCCTAGATGAATCATACGCATGTAACCGCATCTCTTCAAGCTCCAACAATTGATTTCTACATTTGCTTTGAGTTTCATGAGGATCAAAATTTAAAAATTTGAAAGCCCACAAAGCTTTATGCTCCATCTCTACTGGTAAGTGACACGCTTTCGCATACACCAACTGAAAAGGTGACAAGCCCATAAAAGTCTTCCTAGCCGTCCGTATGCCCAAAGAGCATCATCTAATTTATGCGACCAATCTCTCCTTGAGAAAGCAACTGTCTTTTCTAAAATTCTCTTGATCTCTCTGTTAGAAACTTCAGCTTGACCATTTTTTTGTTGATGATAAGGTGTTGTCACTTTATGTCTCACCCCATAATGTTTAAGAACCTTTACAAGCTGAGAGTTACAAAAATGAGATCCCCCATCACTGATGAGTACCTGGGAGTTCCAAAGCGTGAAAAGATTTGTTTTTTTTAAGAATCTAATCACAATATTAGCATCATTTTTAGGGCATGCTAGAGCTTCAACCCATTTGTTCACATAATCAACTGCCACCAATATGTATTCATTATTAAAAGATGGTGGAAAAGGTTCAACAAAATCAATACCCCAACAATAAAAAACTTCTACTCCCAAAATTCCTTGTAAAGGCATCTCATGCCTTCTTGAAATAGCCCATGTCCTTTGACACCTGTCATAATTTCTAGCATGATTATGAACATCTTTAAACAAAGTAGGCCAATAGAAACCTGACTGAAGGACTTTTGCAACAGTTTGTTCTCCATTATAATGACCGCCATAAAGCGAATTATGACAATGCCAAAGATTTGCTTCTTCTATTGTTACACATCTTCTCAAAAGATTATCAGCTCCAATCTTGAATAAGTACGGATCATCCCATATGAATTGCTTAGCATCATGTAAAACCTTCTTTTGTTGCCAATTCAATTATTCTGGAATAACACCTGCAACTTTAAAATTAGTCATATCAGCAAACTATGGCTTTTGCTGAATATACAAGAGAGTTTCATCTGAAAAAGACTCCCCGATTTCCTTCTCCTTGCTTGTAAATTCTTTGTTGAATAACCGAGATAAGTGATCGACAATTAAATTCTCACTTCCCTTTTTATCACGAATCTCCACATCAAACTCTTGTAACAAAAGCACCCATCTAATTAATCGTGGCTTTGAATCTGGCTTTGTTAATAAGTACTTTATAGCTGAATGATCCGTATAAATGATCACTTTAGATCCAATAAGATAAGATCTAAATTTCTCCAATGCATATACTATAGCCAAAAGTTCCTTTTCCGTAGTAGCATAATTCATCTGAGCTTCATTCAAAACTTTACTAGCATAGTAAATGGCATGAAATACCTTTTCCTTTCTTTGTCCCAACACATCACCAATGGCATAGTCAGTAGCATCGCACATGAGCTCAAAATCTTTACACCAATCTGGGGCTACCATCATTGGGGCAAAAATCAAACTTTTCTTCAGAACATTAAAAACTTGTACACATTCTTTACTCATTACAAATGGTGTGTCCTTGACAAGCAAATTTCTGATAAAACCCTGCATGACCTAAAAAACTTCGAATTCCTTTTACATTTGCAGGTGGTGGAAGTTTTTCAATAACCTCTACTTTTGCTTTATCCACTTCAATCCCCCTAGTTGAAATCTTGTGTCCCAACACAATTCCTTCTATCACCATGAAAAAGCACTTCTCACAATTCAAAACAAGATTCGTTTGAACACATCTTTTAAGAATGGCATCCAGGTTGATCAAACACCTTTGAAAGGAATCTCCAAACAGTGAAAAATCACCCATGAAAACTTATATACTTTTCTCCATAAGCAAGTATACCAAAAGGACATGTAAACACTGTCTTTTCTTGATCTTCAGGGTCCACCACAATCTGATTATATCCAGAATAACCATCTAGAAAATAGTAATAAGCTTGTCCAGACAATATTTCTAACATCTGATCCATAAAAGGCACAGGAAAATGGTCCTTCCTAATGGTTGTATTTAACTTCTTGTAATCAATACACATCTGCCACCTAGTAACTGTCCTTGTAGGAATTAACTCATTCTTTTCATTATAAATCACTGTCATCCCCCCTTTCTTTGGAACCACTTGTACTGGACTTACCCATTTACTATCAGAAATTGGGTAAATTATACTTGCTTCCAACAGCTTCAATATTTCCTTCCTCACGACCTCCTTTATAACAGGATTAAGGCTCCTTTATGGTTGAGCTACTGGCCTATAATCATCCTTCATAAGAATTCTATGCATGCAATATGTCGGACTTATACCCTTGAGATCTGAAATCGACTAGTCTATGGCACCTTTATTAGCTTTTAACACTTTCACCAACTTATTCTCTTCTTCTGGAGATAATGAGTTACTAATAATAACCGGTTTTCCTCCATTATCTTCCAAGAATACGTACTTCAAATGAGGGGGTAACTCTTTCAACTCAATCTTACTTTCTTTAACTTTCTCTTTGGGCTCAATTTTTTCAAAATTAGCCTTTTCTGTTGGAATTTCTTTTGCTTCCTCCAAATCTCGAACACATCCTTCAATCACTTTTTCCTCTTCTTCATTTAAATCTTCACATTCATTAATAAGAATTCTTTCCAATGAAGATGCATTACGCACCCTATTCCCTTGCATCAACAAGAACTTGAATTGAAAGGAACCTCTCGGCACTCATGCAATTCATAGATAATGTTATTGTATAAGCAAGAATAAAAACAGATGAATTACTCTAACAATTAATGAAAAAGCATATGAAATTAAGAATCAATTCAAATACATGAGAATTCACAAGGTTACATCATTCCCCAACAACAAATAGAAATTAGTTCCCCATAGACATGGGGGAACTCTATGAATAATGGAAGAAAAAAAGAGAATGGAAGACTAAGAATTGGCTAAGAGTGTATTGCTATGCTCTTCTCTGCCAGGGATGCAAAACCTAGAGCCCCAGGATCCTTTAAATAGTGTCAGAAGTGTCCTAGAGTGTGGCCTGGTCCTAAAGAATCAAATCAGAGCTGAAAAAGGGCCCAATCCACGTGAAATCACACTCAAGCATTGCAGGGAGCTCGCTTAAGCGTGAATTGGGGGTCATGTTGGGCTTGGGCGTCAGTTTTGGACGCCCAGGCTACGAAGCAGCGCCGCCCGGGCATCGAGGGCCACCGCCCTGGCGGTGGACATCGATTTTCTGTGCTTTAGCTACGCTCCTGGTCGCTTGGGCTGCGAGTTTTCCCTCTTTCTGGTGCCTTTTTGACCCCTTCTGAGCTCCTTCTTCTTGGTCTTTCATCTCTTCTTCCAGTATTAACTCAATCTCTGTCAAAACAAGGGAAATTAGTCATAAAATCATTGAAATCAATCTCAACTCTCTTGTTCACACAATTTATTCAAAAAGGATGAGTCCAAGCAAGTTTCTAAGTGAAAAAGGGTGCTTTTAGTATCAAAATCGCATCACAAATAACGGTGTTTTAAACCGTTATCACAACCCCTAACTTAGAACTTTGCTTGTCCTCAAGCAAACCAAATGTAACTCAGCTTTTCAGAACAATCACTACAATGACACAATCTTTTTCAAAAACTTTTTCTTTCAGGACAAGGAATTGCTTTTATCAAGTCAGCATGAAGATCTCAGTCAAGATGTGCAGAATTCAATAAAGTTAGTGAGATGCTCAGGTGCTATCCTTAAGAATGATCAATCAACCAAGCAAATATGTAATTAGAAATTCAGAGAACTATTCCTCACCAGGGAAAGTGTTTCACTCAAGCACTCAAAAGTGTCTCACTCAAATCACAGGTGTATGATGTTGTGTTTTTCTCTGTTATCACAATGTCACACAAATTAATTTTGCCTTTCACTTAACCACAATCAAACATACTCACAAGCAGGTTATCATCACAAGGACTTTTCATGGCTTCTAACTTGGCTGGGCTAAGAAGGAAATTGGTTTTTTTGGTTAGCGAAGTTCCTTGAGTTAAGAAAGACATTTTTTCCAATAGGATTTAAGAACAACTCTATTTCTTTTTCCCAGCTTTCCCTTGCAGTGAGCTCTTTTTTTTTTCTTTTTGAATTTTTCTTTTCTCACTTTTTCTTTTCTTTTGCCTTTGCTTTTTGATGGGTGTCGCGGCCCATACAAATTTGATTGCATATGAGAAATGCAGTATAGCTAGGGAATGACCCCTAGGTCGTCTCCTAAAGACCAATTTTGCGGTTCGAGAATCAAGTCTAACACGAAAGGGGGGGGGTTTGAAAAGTTTTTGCAGAAATTAAAGAATTCAATAAAGGCACGGATGCAAACCAACTAAATTAAGCTGGCATGGGAATTAAACTAACACTATTAAAAACCTTAGACAACATTCAAACATCAAATATTCTTGCAAACAAATTAACAAACACAGTTAAAATTAATTAAACTCAACACTAACTCAAACACATTAAACTCAACCTAGTAACTAAATTAATTAAAAACCAAGGAAACCAACAAGCCTAATTTAATCCTAGCAAATTACTTTGACTAAATGACAATTAACAATTAATTTTAAAAGTCCAAATGGCCAAGAAAAGGCACATGGCCGTGATCCACACTCCACCAAGTTCACTTCAATTTTTACTCTTCAAGAAAGCATCTAATTTGTTGTCTTTTTGTCCCCATGTGCACCATTTCTCAAAAGGAATTAAAATATACTTAAAGAAACCCATTTGAAACCGTGACCTCACTCCTCCATGCAACACAAATTCTGAATCCACTCCAAGACCACAATTGCCGTGAGCTCATGTGCATGGTACAAAGAAAAATTGCTTCCAAACCAAAGGGTAAATGAATGTAACCATGGGTGCTCCTACCAATGTGCATGTAAGCTAAACCAAATGGAAATAAACTCTAAAAGCCTCCACACACCACTATGTCTCGGCAAAACCAAACAAAGACCAAGTATCAAAATGGAAATTTTCTAGAATGACAAGAAACATATTTCCTTGTTTGCCCAAAAATGGTAAAAAACTTAATTGCGCTCATCTTTCCTCCTTTCCTTGTCCCGTTCGGTTTTCTCACCCAAACATATATCATTTAGCATTTTCTTCTTCCTCCCACCGAAAACACACACCAAAGAAACCCCATTTCAAGTTGCAACTCCATTCAAGACAATAAACCCACACTACTACTGCTACTTCAACTCAACCCAATCTTCCATTTCTTCAAGCTCTTGTGCAAAAACGAAAATAACATTTTACCCTTCAACTCCAGCACTGTCCAGCCCCAATAACACCATCAAACTCTGGTTCAAAACTGGTTTCAAATATCAAAATCGAAATATGAAAGGAAAGAGCCAAACCCACAACACCCACACAACACCTTAAGCTCTCTTCAACCCAAAACTCACATAGAACTCCATTTTATCAACCAACCAACCAAAATGCAAAGAAAAACCATGAGTATTGCAGCAAATGGAGAGGAAAATGGAAATATAACTTCATTCAAACCCAAGAAACACCATGAAAATGCAAAGAAAAGCTTAAAAGCTCAAGCTTCCAACTTCAAAGAATAAGCAAATGGAAAAAGGAATGAATGGATTTTCACCACAAATGAGTTAAGACAACTAAGAGTAAGTCAAGGGAAGAAGAAAATCTGCATCATACTCATTAAAAATGGTCCAAAACCGTGGCACCAAGCAAGCAATAATGAGAGCATGTTCAAACAAGAGAAACCCTAGAAGAATGAAACCAAAAACGTGAGATATGAGTTTCTCAGTGTGTGGCTTGGTATTCACACCCATATGACCGAGAGTTTCAAAATTGGTGGGTCCACACACTACAAGTCAGCCCTAAAGAGATGCCACATGGCCCCTACAATTGGTTTTTTACAAAAATGCCCCTAANNGGGTCCAAAACACCTAATTCTAATTAAGGGCTTCTAGAAAACGAAATTACAACTTTAATTAGAATTTAAATGACTAAATATTGAGTCTTGAATGTGCCACGCCATATCCTAATGCTCCTGATGATATTTCCACAATTTCCCTGCAACCAGAAATGCGCTTAATCAGCTCAGAAAATCCAAATTAGCACAATTACGAATTTTCGACCAAATTAAGCAGAATTCGGAAAACGGGGAAATAACAGACAATTAAACACAATTCCCTGGTTTATTTAAGTGTAATAAACTAAATGTTGTTCAAGAAATACCGACTCATCACTTTTCAATTGCTTTTTTTTATTGCTCACTTCCTAAAGAAGTGGGTTGTTACCTGGCAACCCCAAACTTGAACCTTTATCAATACCTCATCAAATGTTCTCAACTGAACTCAAGGTAAATATTTTTCAAAAAGGTTTTTCAAGACATGCATAAGGCTCAAGGTTCAAAGGTTAGAACAAATTGTTCTCTTTTCAGTGGGCAAAATTTTTTTGAAGGCCAAAATAATAAGGGATAACAAAAGATGACCTTGATCATATGGAACCTACAAGCAAGTAGTTCAATCACAGGAAATTTGGGCAAAATCATTCATGCTTCCAAAGTAAAAAAAAATTATTTAAAAACAACTCTGAAGCTCAAAACCCACACAGGTAAACTCACAAGTTCTCAAATTCAGAAAAACATCCTGCTCAGTATTTTAATCAGACTTTATTTCAAGCACCTGTCTCACGAATTGGGATCATGCATCATCTCAACCTCAATCAAACACTAGAATCTCATAAAGCAAAACTTATAAAATAGAGCATGGTTGAATCAAAGCAGTTCAATTCATTCAAGCAAAGCACAATAAAATAAAATAGAAAAACACATTAAAGCCAAAAACAAAAATTAAAAGTAAAAGTTAAGAGCACTGGGTTGGCACCTAGCAAGCATTTCTTTAACGTCACTAGCTTGACCCAATAAGCTCAGGTCACATCTTTTATTTTGGTCTCATCTTTTCCTTCAGCACATCAATTGGTCTTCAGCATTTTCCTATTCACCTTCTTGGTTCTCCTTGAAGTAGGAGATTCAATCTCTATCAGCCCATCAGCTCTGAGTTTTTTTACAACCCAGATTTTTTTATTGAACTGTATAGGCAAGTCTGGTCTCAATCCTTCACGCTTCGTTGGAGGCTTTTGGTGGACATCTTCTCCTTTGCTGTCTTTCTCCTCTTTGTTCACCTGTGACGGGAAACACTTTTTACCTTTCTTTTTTGATTTAGCGACCTTGGTACTAATCCCGGGTGCATTTTTAAATGCAGCTTTGAGACTGGTTTTCTTCACTTTAGTTTGCTGCCCAGTATTGAAGGCATTGAAGATCACCTCCTCTTCTTAGTCCTTGAGAGCTATAGTACCGTTATTAACATTGATGATAATTTCGTCGTCTTCATGAACGGTCTTCCAAGAATAATAGGGATCTCTGCATTTTCCTCCATCTCTAATACCACAAAATCCACCAGAAACCTCAAGTTGGCGATTTGCACCACGACATCTTCTACCACACCATAGGGTCTTTTGGGGGATCCATCTGCAATGAGGAGAGACATCCTTGCCGGCTTAGCTACCAAGTCACCAATCTTTTTGAGAACAGTTAAGGGTATCAAATTGATACTAGACCCCAAATCAATTAAGCCTTTCCCTATTTTGTGGTTTCCAATGTTGCAACGAATAGTAAAACTTCCTGGGTCTTCTACCTTTGGAGGAAGTGCCTTATGCAAGATGACACTACAATCCCCTTGTATTTCAGTTGTCTCCTCTTTTAAATTTTTCTTTTTCTTGAGGAGTGATGAGTTGATATTTTCTTGATTGTATTTAGTTTATTGCACTTAAATAAATCAGGGAATTGTGTTTAATTGTCCGTTATTTCCCTGTTTTTCCTAATTCTACTTAATTTGGTCGGAAATTCGTATTTTCACTAATTTGAATTTTCTGAGATGATTAGTTGCATTTTTGGTTGCAGGGAAATTTTGGAAAACATCATTTGGAGCATTAGGATGGTGGCGTGCACATTAATGACTCAACATTTAGTCATTTCAATTTTAATTAAGTTGTAACTTAGTTTTCTAGAAACTTTAATTAGGATTTTGTGTATTTGGCCATTTTTAGTGGCAACTTTATAGAAGCCCAAGGTGTGGGACACTTGGCACCAAACCCTAGGGTTTCTTTTTGGGTGGACTGATAACGGTTGAAAAACAATTATTTTCATATGTCAATTAAGATCAAATTACACCCTTTAAGACTTAGAATGAGCTTAGAATCAAGCAAAACACAATAAATGAGTCAATTGAGAGTCAAAAGTTGTTTTTAGCGATATTATGCTTATTTTCCATTGTTTTGCAGCATTTTTGATGGAAGTGAAGAATGGAGTTGAAGATGAAGGTTTTAGACTCAAGACAGAGGAAGAAAACTGAAGAAAAGAAGAGTCTAGGAACCACCCAACGACAAAATTCACCGTTGGGCAGTCAAATGCGAGGAGAAGCGACAAAGGGAAAACCGCTAGGTAGTGGCGCGACTATGGGCAAACCGTTGGGCGGCATAAGTGTGATGTCGGGCGGTTGTCTGTTGGGCTTGGGCCTGTTTTCTATGACGCTCCTCAGCAATAAATAGCCCTATTGCGATTTGAGATTCATTCTTTTGACAGAAAAGGGCGGCCAGACCTAATTTTCACTCCTTGGAGAAGATCTCTTGGATGCTTAGGCTCCTTTTCATCCTATCTAGGGTTTGCTTTTCCATTCTTCCATCATTTTTCATCTAAGTTCACCATGACAATGGTGAACT
>NC_028359.1:18081946-18121584 GCF_000741045.1 Vigna radiata var. radiata | reverse complement strand
GTTCTTGCATTCCGACAATTTAATTTTTCTTTACAAGTCTTACGATTTCAATTTGCACGAACGATAAGGCCTTTCGAGTCTCTTGGGAAGAACGAGATTGGGTTTTACCAATTATATTACTTGAAACGATCTGGTACACTTGCTAGAGAGTCAACAAGTTTTTGGTGCCGTTGTCGAGGACTCGAGGTTTACTTTTTCAAGTAGTGTGGATTGACTGAAATTTGACTTGTTTGTAATTATTTGTTTTATTCTGTTTTGTTTAATCTTGTTTTATTTTCTGCAAAAGTGCTTTTAGGGTTTGTTTCTTGTGTATGCAGGAAACGATACATACTAGAAGCAGAAAAGACCAACAACCTCTTCTTGAAGGGCTTTCAGACAGGAGAAGGAGGAAGGGCTTGCACGTGAAAACTTTCCTTCTCCTGAAAAACTTTTGCACTCTTCACTTGAGACCACTGCACAGGACATTGAGGAGATGACAGACCAACCTCCTCCAAGACACACACTAGGGGACGCATCA
Source organism: Vigna radiata var. radiata (assembly GCF_000741045.1). NCBI lineage: Eukaryota > Viridiplantae > Streptophyta > Magnoliopsida > Fabales > Fabaceae > Vigna > Vigna radiata. The sequence continues at coordinate 18,121,067 of NC_028359.1, read as the reverse complement.
AACACAGTGGGTCCTTTGCACTTGAACAACATAGCTTTGCCAGCAGATAATGCAACAAACATGGTGATGAACCCTCCACTCATCCAGCTAGTCCAGAGCAACCAATTTCACGGGTTGTTTGTTAAATAAGAATCCCTATGATCATTTACCTACTTTTAGTGAGATCTGCAATATCGTGAGGATGAACGGAGTTTCTGATGACAGGGTCAAACTCAGCCTGTTTCCTTTCTCTCTTGGGGGAAACGTTATAGCATGGTTGCATTCATTCCCAGAAGGTACTTTCAGAAATTGGGAGGCGGTGGCAACAAAATTTTTTAACAAATTCTTTCCGCCGACAAAGATTAATCAAGGGAAGCTGGAAATCTCTTCATTCAAGCAACGAATGGAAGAAACTCTTGCATAGGCGTGGGACAGATTCAAAGGCCTATTGAGGAAGACCCTTGTCCATGGACTTGACAAGACTTCATATCTACTTGCTTTCCTTGGAGGCCTACACACTCAGTCAAAAATGATGTTAGATGGTTCAGCTGAAGGCAATATAAATAGCAAGACTGAAGATGAGGCTTACAAATTGATTGAGAGCATGGCTATGAGTGAAGTGATACACAGTGAAAGAGGCGCACAAAAAGGAGGACTTTTGCATCTCCCTGCTAATGATTCTATGGTTCCAAAATCATCTCCTTACCCAAAAACTAGACAAGTTCACAAAGGTCCTCTCTGAATTTCCAAGGGGGATAAGGAATATTTCTTAGACCCAACAGCTTTGCGATTTATGTGGTGGTGACCATATTAATGGTCAATGTGCTTATCCTGAAGAAATGCAGCAGGATGTTAACTGCATGGGGAACCAATTCCAGTACAGGCAAGGTAATTTTAACCAAGGCAATTCTAGCCAAGGTTGAAAGAACCACCCCAGTATTGGACAAAATCAAAGTAATTCTTCTGGGCAAGTAAGAGGCTTCCAGCAGCAACAACCATCACCCTTATGTCAGCAGGTGAGCAGCTTGACAGAGACGGTCAAGGACCTCAATGACCGATTTGATAAATCTTTTAAAGTTTATGAGTCTCAGCTAAATAGTAATCAAGCTAGCTTCAGAGCATTGGAGACACAGATTGGGCAGCTGTCAAAAAAGGTGGAAACCACTGAGAAAAATCAGTTTAGGGCTAACACTGATGTTAACCCCAAAGATGAGTTCAAAGTTGTTATGACAAGTAGAAAAAGGAAGACAGCAGAGGAAATAATTGAAATTGGGAGTAGTGAGGATGAAGATGAGAAGAGAACGCATAATCATGAAGCTAATGAACAGGAGAGCCATGAAGAGAAAAGAGAAGACAAAGAAGAGGAAAAAGAGAGGGAAAAAGAAAGTTACCAAGAGCCATTCAGAGAAATCTTTGATCAGGTAACCGTTACTCTTGGAGCATTTCCACAAATTCCTGAGTATGACAAGAGGATCAAGTACTATCTTGGAGAGGTAATTGATCTTGATGATGAAGAAGATCAAGACCGGTTGGTTAAGCCTAGAAAGAAAGACCATCCACAGAAATTGAAGGATTCAGGGACTTTGACTCTTCCTTACGTGATCAATGATGTGGACATAGGGAGAGCCACGATCGATTCAGGATCAAGTGTTAATTTGATGCCCTTTAGCGATTTCAAGAAGATTGGAGGGCTAAGATTAAACCCAGCCACTACTACCCTGACAGTTGTGGATGGATCTATCAAGAAGCCAGTTGGTATGATGGAAGATGTAATTGTGCGAATTGAGGAGTTGGAGTTCTTGATTGATTTTCTAGTTGAGGACATGGCAAATGAAGGAAGAATTCCATTAATCTTGGGAAGACCTTTCATAAGGACTTTTAAGATGGTTATATGTGTCCATGATGGAGGAATAAAGTTAAGAGATCATGACCAAGTGCTAATTTATGGCTCTGAAGAAATTAAAATGAGAATAAGAAGAAGATCCAAATACAAAAGGGCCAGAAGAGAAGCTGCAAAAGAGGAAAACACCACAGGTATTGATCGTCTTAACAATTGTAATGTTTTGCAGATACTTGAGGAGAAAAAGGTATGTAAAGAGGAAACAACCAACTCAGAGGACACACCACTCCTGCATGGCATGTCAGTGAGATATAAAAACAGGAAGTGGATTGTGAATAGGAAGCTCAAGGAAGAAGGAGTGGTGGAGATTAGAAGGCCATACTCCACAACAATTCGAAAAGTGGACAAAAGACAGTTGAGGAGGTGGGATGATGAAGATCTCAGCATGAAGAAGAAGAGTTGATTTGCTGGAGAACTTATTCTGTATATTAAAACAATTTGTTTATTTATTTCATTTTATTTGTTGGACTTGTATTTTTGAGTTCTTGAACAATTTATGGGTAGCATCTACTGGGGGATGCTAATTTTTATGAATCCACTGAAGGATACCAGGAAGGTACACCTACTGATGGGTGTTGGAGAGATTTGCACTTACTAACAAGTTTAAACAGGTTTGGGTCAGGCTCGTGACGTTAAACAAGCGCTACTAGGAGGCACCCTAGATTCTCTCTTTCACTTTTGCATTTTTGAATTCCTAGAATAGGTTGAATTTTTATTTTTAGTGTGTATGCTTGGCTTGAATACTTTTCTGAAAATGTTTGACTAAACAATTTGCATGATAAGTCTATTTAATGATGATTTGATGTGGATGATAATTTTCAGTGTGTATGCTTGGCTTGAATAATTTTTAGTTGTGTTGCATGTTGATATTCATGGAGCAGATGTGTGATGATTTATAATTGTGGTTATGATGCTAAGCAGGGTGTTTGAATGAATGTTGTGTGAGAAAGCATGTTTTGTGAGGTATTGAGCTCCAGAATTTCATTGTTGTATGTATTGTTCACAGGAAAACATGAATGATATTGCCTTAATCTTGATGATTGATTGAATTGCATGTGAATGTCATATGATCAAGGCCATTCTTGAGAACCCTTCTCTAAGCCAAATTGTTACCCAAAGTGCTTGAAATTTTATACCCTTTTTGAACCTTATCCTTAAACAGAATGAGAACCCTTGATTTGAAATTCTTTAGCTTGAGTTAGGTTGAGCTTAATTGTATGTGTGGAAAAGGTTCAAGTTTGGGGTTGTATGGGGGAAATTGAAAGGCAATTGAAAAACATTGAGCTCAAATGTTGTGAAAGAAAAATACATGAGAAAAAGAAAAGAAAAGAAGAAAAGCATGAAAGTGAGCTCAATGCAAAAGAAAAAGGCAGAAGTTGGGAAATAAGTGAGATTGGTGAGGAAGAGAGTTGTGTTTAAATTTTGAATATTATGATAGCTCTCTTAACTCAAGGACTTTGCATTCCAGAAAAACCAATTCTTCATGTTAGCCCAGCCTCATTACAAGCCTTGGAAATGTCCTTTTGATGGCATTTGCATGTGACGATTTTGATTGTTTGAGATGAATGGCAATTTTGTTTCATGTGACTTGTGAATAATAGAGAGTTGGAGTGTTACCTTAAACACTTGAGCGATTGAGTGAAACACTTGCCTGGTGAGAATTGCTAAATTTCATGATTGCATCTTTGCTTAGTGGATTGGTCATTCATAATGTATAACATCTGTTGAGTAACTTGTGAACTGAACTGAATTGGAAGCATGCATGCATCTTGATTTGATTTCACTGAAGGTCTGAAATTGAGTAGTTCTTGTCATGTACTTTAGGAGTGTTGAACCATTGGATGAAATAGTAGAAAGGTAAGCTTTGTTTTGTTTGCTGTTTTGTTTTGTTTGCTTGAGGACAAGCAAAGTTCTAAGTTTGGGGTTGTGATTACAGTTGAAAAACAGTTATTTTCATATGTCAATTAAGACCAAATTACACCCTTTAAGACTTAGAATGAGCTTAGAATCAAGCAAAACACAATAAATGAGTCAGTTAAGAGTCAAAAGTTGTTTTTAGCGATATTATGCTTGTTTTGCATTGTTTTGCAGCATTTTTTATGGAAGTGAAGAATGGAGTTGAAGATGAAGGTTATAAACTCAAGATAGAGGAAGAAAACTAAAGAAAAAAAGAGTCTAGGAACCGCCCAATGGCAAAATTCATCGTTGGGTGGTCAAATGCGAGGAGAAGCGACAAAGGGCAAACCACCGGGCGGTGGACCCCCACCGCTGGGCGGTGGCACGACAATGGGCAAACCGCCGGGCGACATAAGTGTGACGTCGGCGGTTGTCTGCTGGGGTTGGGCCTGTTTTCAGTGACGCTCCTTAGCTATAAATAGCCCTATTGCGATTTGAAATTCATTCTTTTGACAGAAGAGGGTGGCCAGACCTAGTTTTCACTCCTTGGAGAAGATCTCTTGTACGCTTAGGCTCCTTTTCATCCTATCTAGGGTTTTCTTTTCCATTCTTCCATCATTTTTCATCTAAGTTCACCATGACAATGGTGAACTAAACCCTTTTTTTGTTGGGGGAAACAATGTAATCTTTTGAAACTCTCTTTTATTGAAACTCTTGTTTATTTATATGCTTGTCATATGCTTTGATTATCAATTGTTGGGTTCTCATATGCGCTTAAAGCTTTTATCGTTTAACTCATTCGATAACTGTTGTTTGTCGTTATTGATACGGGGACGTACAATACTGTCATGAACTGGTGAGAAATTCCTTGATTAAGCAATACCACCTAGGGATAGGGGGTAAGACAATCAATTGTTTTTGCTTCTATTCTTAACGCGTTATTAATTACTAGGGGAGGCTAGGGATAGCAAGCCAGTAATTAGTAATAGGCTCTTTTCGCCGAGAGATCGGGTTAAGGGTAGGCCAAGAAAGTTTGCATGACAATTAGATAACAAAGCAAATAAAACAAGAGGATTAGATAAGAGAGAGCGGATAAGATGAAATTGTAAACCCCCAACAACTCCATTGAACCATAGTCTTTTTCTCATCAACTAAATCAAACGCATTACATGTTTATTTTGTGTTCTTGCATTCCGACAATTTAATTTTTCTTTACAAGTCTTACGATTTCAATTTGCACGAACGATAAGGCCTTTCGAGTCTCTTGGGAAGAACGATATTGGGTTTTACCAATTATATTACTTGAAATGATCTGGTACACTTGCTAGAGAGTCAACATGGACCCCAACCATTTTTAAGTGACTCTCGGCAATTTAGAGAGGGAGACCGTCCACTAATTTTACACACACTCCTTACTTTTATTTTGCGTGGTTTCTCATGAACTCTCTCTTGGGAGCTTGTAGGGTTTTACATTTTTGAGCATGGAATGAACAAAGAATGCATTTTTCTTCTTCTCTTGCTTGAATCTTGTTTATCTTTGCTTGGTGGAAGTGAATCCCTCACCCATTTTTCTTTCATTTCTTCTTGAAAGTTGAGAGCATGAGCTTGAAGGGTTGTTCTTGCATTTTCATGGTGGTTACTTGGTTTGAATGAAGAGTCCTTTTGCGTTTTTCTTCTCCTTTGCTAGCATATTTTCGTGTTTCCTTTTAGTTTCCTTGGTTGGATGATGAAAATGAAGCTCTTGTTGAGTTTTGGAGTGAAGAAAGCTTGAGTTGGTGTATGGGTGTTTAGGGTTTGAACTATTTTCTTCTTGTGCTTTGGTTTTGATGGTTGGAAGTAAATTATGAGCTGGAACATTATGTTTGTTGATGATGGCTGGACGGTTTTGCAAGGGAAGCTAGGGATTTGATTTTGTTTTTGTCAAAAGTTTGAAGAAAAGAGAGTTTAAAGTTGGTTTGAAGAAGGTAGACTTTGGATTGTTGCTCTTGAATTGTTTTGCAATTGAAACTTTGGTTTTTTTGGGGTTTAGTCTCGGTATTGAGAAGTGGAGGAAAGAATTTGAAGGTTTGTGTTGGTGAGAAAACCGAAAATGAGGTTTGAAAGGAAGAGAGAAGGTACATTTAATTTTTTACCATTTTTGGGCAAACACATAAGATGCTTATTTTCACTCAAAGAATGTTTCCATTTTGAGCTTTGTCCTTAGCTTGTTTCTGCCGAGAATTTCACATGAGAAGGGATGTCTTTGGTGTTTATTTTCATTTGACTTTGCTTACATGGCACATTGGGTAAAGCACTTAAGGTATCTTTCAATTGCACTTTGGTTTTTGGAGCATATTTTACACAAAGGGTGAAGGTGGTTCCGCATTTTGTGCCTTGGTTTATTGGAGTCCGAATTTTTGCTGCATGAAAGAGAGAATGTCACGGTTTTATGGTGTGTGGAAGGCACATGTTTATTGTCTTGGAGAATGGTGCACATGGGACAAGAAGTCAACACATTTTGTGGCTTATTGAAGGTGGAATTTAAAGTTTGACTTTGTGTGCATGGGGAACTCACGGCCATGAAGTTTTTTTGGCCATTCTAGAAATTGAATTTCTTTATTTGGTGCATGTATTGTCACATGGGATGTGTAGGAAAAAGCATGTTTGATTATTCCTTTGTTTTGAATTAGTTTAAATAGTAGGATTAGTTGCTTTTGATTTCTTTAATTTAGTTTTGCATTTAAATTAATTTAACTGTGTTAGGTTGTTTTTTGTAACAGTGTTGGTGTCTAGTATTTTAATGTGTTTAGTCGTGTTAATTCAATCGCCATGGTAGCTTAAATTAATTTAGTTGGTCATTAGCTATATTGTGATGTTTCCTTGAGATTTCTGAACTGTACCTGTGGTTGCTACTCTGACTTTGGTTAATGTGAAACCTGTATTTGCACTTACAATTGGGTATACGCTTAGTTGTCCAGTTGGTGTTACATCTTCGCTTAGTTGATGTAACTGCATGGTGTAAATTAGATTTGACATTAACACTGTGTCCGCTTAGTTCGCTTTTATGAAAACAGGGTTAACCTTCGCTTAGTTGGTTAACTTTGTTTGATTAAAGGTTTAAGTTGTAACTTTATTTTGTTGATCTGTGATTGGAAACATTGCAATTAAGTTAATGACTAACTGTTTTTATTCTGTCTTTGAAACTGTTTTTAAATATGTGTTTAATTATTAGTTGCGTCTATGTTTTGATTTTATTCATCCATATTCACCACAATCTTTTCAACAACCCCCCCAACCTTCGTGTTTGACTTGATTCTTGAACCACAAATTGGTCCTTGAGAGACGACCTAGGAGTCATTCCTAGCTATACTGCATTTCTAAATTGCACATTAAATTTGTGTGGGTTGCGACAGCCCACCAAGGAGCTTCTCTAAAAATTCTTTATCTTCAGGGATCTGTTGCAGAGCCTCTGTTACAGGAATTTCTGTCCCCCATTCTTTGGAGATCTCTTCAAAACATTATGTCATGTTCCTCAGGGTGGTGGACACTTTTCTCACTTTTTTTTTCTTTTTCTTCTTTTTTCTTCTCAACCTCTTTTTTTTTAATCTCACTTTTTTCTTCACTCTCAACTTTTTTCTCTTTCTCTTTTTTTTCTCAATTTTTTCTTCTCTCTTTTCTTCTTCCTCCCTTTCTTTTTCTTCTCCTCTTTTTCTCTCTCATTTTCCATGCTTGCTATAGTCTTACATTCCTCTTTGGGATTAACTTCAGTATTAGCCCCAAAATCTTTGAAAGGCATCTCTTTCAGTTGTTGGGCTATTTGGCCAACCTATATCTCCAAGTTTCTGATGGCAACATCTGTGCTCTTTTGGGTGGACAAGGTTGCTTGCATGAATTGTTGGAGAGTCTCTTCAAGCTTTGTGGTTCTGTCAGACAAAGAGGGTTGTTGCTGCCACTGTTGTTGTTGTTGTGGTGGTCTAGTGAATTGCCCACCAATTTTCCCAAATTGACCCTGTCCATTGCTTGGGTGAGATCTCCACCCTTGATTGTAATTATTGGGTCGGAACTGGTTCTGGTTGCACATGTAGTTAACTTCTTCATTAAGATTCTCGGGCACTGCACATTGACCATTAATATGGTCACCGCCACATAACTCACAAAGTTGTTGTTGAATCTATGCCACGTTCTGATGTTCCTTTTGTGGTTGCATCACCTTCTTAGTCAGGATCTCCAATTGTTGAGTGATGATCTTATTTTGGGCAAGCAAGGCATCATAAGGTTGTAATTGAAAAACTCCTTTAGGTTGGGCAGGAGCTCCTCTCTCACTCTGCATCTCATTGTCATTGGCAGCCATGTTCTTAATTAATTCATAGGCCTCATCAGGGGTCTTGCATTTTATATTGCCCCCAACTGAGGCATCCAACATCAATTTAGTTTGTGACAAAGGAAAAGAATGACTATCGTTCCTTCATCAAAACCATGGGTAGGTGTCTTTCTCAATAAGCTTTTGTATTTATCCCATGCTTGTCCCAAGGTTTCCTCCATGCCTTGTTTGAAAGAAGAGATCTCCTGCTTCTCTTTGTTAATCTTTGATTGTGGGAAGTATTTATTGAGGAACTTTATAACGACATCCTTCCACTGAGTGAAACTGTTTTCAGGAAAAGAGTTCAACCATAATTTAGCATTACCTCCAAGAGAAAAGGGGAATAAGCTCAGTTTTATAGCCTCATCAGGTACCCCATTTATCTTTACAGTGTTGTATATCTCATTGAAGGTGGTCAAGTGCTCATATGGACCTTCATGGGACAGTCCATTGAATTGGTTGCTCTTCACAAGGTGGATCAAGGCAGGCTTCGTCTCCATATTTACAGCGTTGACCCTTGGCTTTGCAATGCTGTTAAAATGATGAGGGCCAACAATTGTGGTATAATCTGCCAAAGTGCGCCTACTAGCATTGGTCTCTGCACCTCCTTCACCAGTTTGGGAAGCCACTGAAGTTTTCTCTAGAGAAGGTTTTCTAGATAATCTATTTCCTCTTGGCCTCCTATTAGTCTCAAGCCCTTCAAGAAGAGGTTCAGAATTTTTGTTGCATCTGGTTCTCACACAATCCTGCATAAATAAAACACAAAACCCGAGAAAATATTGTTAGCACAAAAATAAAATAAAAATAGAAATTAGGGATTGAGAAATAAAAATAAGAAAAATAAAAAATAAAAATAAAAATAAAATAAACTAAAAATTAATCAAGGACCACACAAATAGAATAGCTTAAACCATGAGTCCCCGGCAACGGCGCCAAAAACTTGTTGGGGTAATCGGCAAGTGTACTGAGTCGCACAAGTAATATACAATGGTAAGACCAAGTATCATATCCCAGAGGACTCTCGGTGCTGAACAATTGTGTGAAAACAAGATTAATTAAGACTTAAAATAAAAGAGATCATGGGTTTGGAGTGCAAAAGTAATAAAGAAAATAAAAATGCAATTGATCAATGGCAAAGGAGCACAAAGATGAACGGGGATTGATTAATATGAGATGGGTATGTTGTTGGGGTTAGATTTCACCAAGTTCCCTCTCGTGTATATAAGAATTCTTCTTTATGCATTAATGCCAACGTCCCTCACTAAATCACTTAAACCCAATTCCTCGGTAAATACGTCTGTCCCTAATTACCAGTTCATACAATTCCTAGCATTCCTGGTAAAAAGATGTGAAGATCAAGAGCTTAAGATGACTAAGACTCATACCCTCATCCCTGAGCAATATAACCCTTAGGAGTAATTCAACAAGAACCTGAATTGAAAGGAACCTCCCGACACTCATGCAATTCATAGATAATGCTATTCTATAAGCAAGAATAAAAACAGATGAATTACTATAACAATTTATGAAAAAAGCATATGAAATTAAGAATCAATTCAAATACATGAGAGTTCACAAGGTTATATCATTCCCCAACAACAAATAGAAATTAGTTCCCCAGAGACATGGGGGAACTCTATGAATAATGGACGAAAGAAAGAAAATGGAAGACTAAGAAATGGCTAAGAGTGTATTGTTATGCTCTTCTCTGCCAGGGATGCAAAGACTAGAGCCCCAGGGTCCTTTAAATAGTGTCAGACACGTCCTAGAGTACGGTCCGGTCCAAAAGAATCAAATCAGAGCTGAAATAGGGCCCGATCCACGTGAAATCACGCTTAAGCATCGCAGGGAGCTCGCTTAAGCGTGAATTAGGGGTCATGTTGGGCTTGGGCGTCAGTTTTGGACACCCAGGCTACGAAGCAGCGCCGCCCGGGCATCGAGGGCCACTGCCCAGGCGGCGGACGTCGATTTTCTATGCTTTTGTTGCGCTCCTGGTCGCCTGGGCTGCGGGTTTTCCCTCTTTCTGGTGCCTTTTTTACCCCTTTTGAGCTCCTTCTTCTTGGTCTTTCATCTCTTCTTCCAATATTAACTCAATCTCTGTCAAAACAAGGGAAATTAGTCATAAAATCATTGAAATCAACCTCAACTCTCTCTTTCACACAATTTATTCAAAAAGGATGAGTACAAGCAAGTTTCTAAATGAAAACGGGTGCTTTTAGTATAAAAATTGCATCACAAATAACAGTGTTTTAAACTGTTATCACCATCTTCATAAAGGGTCTTCCAAGAATCAAAACCATTTTCCTCCATCTCCATTATGACAAAATCCACTAGAAACAAAATTTATCCACTTTTACTATTACATCTTCAGCCACTCCATATGGATATTTGAGTCATCCTTGTCGGCTTTAGTTCCAATCCTTTAATTCTTTTGAACATAGAGAGGGGCATTAAATTAATGCTAGCTCCCAAGTCAACAAAGCTTTCCCAACTTCTAACTCCCCTATGGTACATGGAATGGTAAAACTCCCTGGATCTTGCAATTTAGGAGGTAACATCTTATGTATGACTGCACTACAATTTCTTTGTACCTCAATAGTTTCCTTCTCAAAATATTTTCTTTTCTTCATGAGAAGTTCCTTCAAGAATTTTGCATATGGCGGCATTTGTTGAAGTGCCTCAGAAAATGGTATGGTGATTTCCAACTTCTTAAAAATCTCCATAAATATCTCAAACTGTTTTTCTTTCTCCTTCCTTCAGTATGTCTTTGGATAAGGAAGGGGTTTTTCATACTCTCTTTCTTTTAATTTTTCAACCTCTTCTTTTTGTATCTCTCCCTCAACTCTCATTTTTTCACTCTTTGTACTTTCTTCTTCCTCTCTTTTCTTCCTCTGATCACTTTTTTTCTTCACTCTCTTTTTCTTTCTCTTTTCTCTCAATTTTTCTCTCTTCTAACACTCTTCCACTCCTTTCATTCCTCTCACCACCATGCTCTTCCATCCTAATATTCCTGTCCTCCATACTTTTAATATAAAATACACTTCTATTTATAACTTGCTAAAAGAACTCTTCAGACTCTACATTTTCCTTGATTGGCATGATTTGTGGCTGCTTTGGAATTCTTGAAGCTTTTCTAATTTCTTGCGGCAATAAAGATAATTTTTGTATAATTGTCTCCAACTGTTGATTAATCATCTTGTTATGCTCCAATATAACATTGTGATATTGTAACACTGAAATGTCCTGCTGTTGGATAAAATCAGTACTTTCACTGCTCATCTCATTGTTACTAGCCGCCATATTCTTTATCAACTCATAAGTTTCATCAACAGTCTTATTCTGAATATTTCCTCCTGTTGCAGCATTCAAAATAAGATTTGACTGTAGGTTAAGACCTCCTAGAAATGTAAGAACTAATGTCGTTATATCAAACCCATGAACAAGTGTCTTTCTCAGCAAACTTTTGAACCTATCCCATGCCTGTCCAAGAGTCTCCTCCATCCCCTGTTTGAAGGAAGAAATCTCCAGCTTTCCTTGACTAATTTTCGACTGCAGAAAATACTTATATTTGTGATGATGCTACAAAAAGATAGACTTGAAGATGATTGATATATTTGTTTTAAAAGTATCTTAGTAGTTTACAAATGTATTAGGAATGTACTTGAGTATGTAAAACTAGAAATTTCGTAACTCTAGAACTGTTACTTATTTAATCGATTATGAGAAGCTATAATCGATTATCTTGAGCTTTTCTGAAAAACCATATTGCTCTGGAATAATCGATTATTGCTCCAAATAATCGATTATCACTGGTCCTGATGAAAATTGCCCAAGTTCTTGGAACATTCGATTATCCCTAAGAATAATCGATTATCAGTTACAATAATCGATTATTACTGGCAGTTGTAAAGAGTCTTTTCATTTCCAGACCTGCTATCTACATATATTGGTCTTAAACCCTTAGAGGGCAACTTTGAGCTTTTTGAGAATACAATTTGTCTAAGGAAGTTCTAGAAAGCTAGTTCAAGTGCTTTGCCTGGTCTCGTGAATAGGAGAAGCTCGTGTTTCGTGTGTTGAAGGTCAGACCGGTTCTCATCGAGTTGGTAAGGTGGTCATCTTCCAGTTCGTCTATCGAATGAAGATTTTATTTGCATTGTTCCGGTTCGTTGGTCGAAGGAAAGAGTGAATTGCTCGCTTCTGAATTGTTGGTCGAAGGAAGCGCCCTTCTAGTTCATTCGTCGAAGAAAGGTTTTATCATTACATTTCTATTCACGTTGTTGTAAATCTGTGAAACTAATTTTTAGTGAAAATGTTAATCACTTTTATAGTGATTAACAATTGGACGTATATTCTTTTGAATCGAACCAGTATAAAAATCTAGTGTGTCATTTTTCTAGTCCCTACACTCTTTACAATTTTCACACATTAATTGTTCGATAAATTTTCTTCAAGAAAACTTACTTTTAATAACGAATCATCTTAACTTGAAGTTTGATCGGACAAGCTTTCTGCTAATTAATTTTATTCCGCTGAGCGACTCTATAACGATACCGGTTATTCTAACTGACAATTGGGATCAGAGCTTGCTTTGATATTCTTTCAAACTTTTGCCAAAATGGTCGGTCATCAAACTCAAGTTTATGCCGTAGGTGCATCCATCAACAGACCACCACTTTTTACTGGTGATTATGCATTTTGGAAAGTCGGAATGGAAATTTTTATGGGGTCTGTTGACAGAGGCATCTGGGAAGCAGTACAAAATGGTCCTTTTATTCCAAAAAGTATAGTTGATGGTGTACAAGTAGAAAATCATATTTTAACTGGACTGCTAAAAAATATAGACGAGCTCAGTTTGATATTATAGCTCGTAATATTATTTCATCTGCTGTTGTACTTGATGAATTTTATAGAATTTCAGTGTGTAAGACAACACAGGAAATGTGGGAAGTCCTCAGAGTCACACATGAGGGAACAAAGGACATGAAACGTGCAAGGAAGAACATGCTCATCCAGGAGTATGAGATGTTCAGAATGCAACCTAGAGAAACAATTTCTGATTTCCAAGAGCATTTCACTCACATATTGATACTGATGAATTAAATGTCAAAATATTGAAATCATTGAACAGGTCTTGGCAACCAAAGGTGACTACCATCTCAGAATCACAAAACTCACTCAAATGTCAATGGCAATTCTTTTTGGAAAGTTACGTGAGCACGAGCTTCAGTTGAGGAGATTAATTGCAGAAGAGGATCAAGGTAAAAGAAAAACACTTGCCTTCAAGTATGAAATCTCTAAAGGAAAGAGTTCTAAAAGGATTGAAGATGACAATTCTGATGATGATGAGGAGAACATGAGTCTCATGATAAAGAAGTTTGCAAAATTCATGAGAGCAAAAGGTAAAGATAAATACCGTGGAGAAAGGAAGGATAATCAAGGATCTCTATCAAGTGTTAAGTGCTACGGATGTGGAGAAAGAGGACATGTGAAGACCGATTGTCCCAAGAATAGAAAAAGTGAAGAAAAGAAGGAAAGAAAGTTCCCAAAGAAGAAGAAAGCTTACATAGCTTGGGAAGAAAATGCTTCTAGTTCTTCACGCTCAAGTGACTCAAATGAAGAAGCTAACATTTGTCTAATGGCTGACTTAGAAGATGTTGGAAGTCAAGTAAGTGATTCTAGCTTTGAATCTAGTGAGTTAAACTTACAAAAAACATTATTTGAATTGATGAATGTTGGAAGTCAAGTANATTTGAATTGATGAATGTTGGAAGTCAAGTAAGTGATTCTAGCTTTGAATCTAGTGAGTTAAACTTACAAAAAACATTATTTGAATTGATGAATGAATCTGAAAAACTTGATGTTGCACATAAAAAGCTTAAGAAAGAGCATAATGAATTGAAATTGAAATATTAAAAAGTTCTAGATGAAGAAGTTGTTTTAAGAAACAAAGTGAGTAATCTAGAAACAAAATTGTCTTAATCAAATGCTATTGTTGAACCTGTTGAATGTTTATCTTGTAAGAGCCATATGTTTGATATTGACATTCTTGAGAATCTACTTGCAAAAGCAACCATGCCTAATTCACATGCTAAGACAAACTTTAAAAGAAACAATGCTAGAAATAAGAACATGCATCAAAACAAGAAGTCTAAAGTTAAGAGAACTCGTAGAGTTTGGGTAGAAAAATGGACTTTTATGAAAAATAAAGTGCATGAAGTTTATTGTTTTTAATGCATGAAACATGGTCATACATCAAACAAATGCAACATTAAACATTTTGGTGTTACAAATGGTAAATATGCATGGGTTAAAGTTGTGAAATGATGTATGTTTGCTATAAACTAACCCCAAGGACCCATAATGAGATTAGGGACCTAAATTCTTGCTTAATTTGTTTTGTAGGAACCTACTAAGTCAAAGAAGTCATTGTGGTATCTTGACATTGGTTGTTCAAGACACATGACCGATGGCAAGAAGAGGTTCATCTCCTTTCAAAAGAAAAAACAAGGATTTGTAACATATGGGGATAACAACAAAGGTAGAATCATGGGAACCAGAAACATTGGAGAAGGAAACACGTTGACCATAAAAGACGTCTTATATGTTGAAGGTCTCAAACACAACCTCCTTAGCATAAGTCAATTATGCGACAAAGGTCTCAAGGTAACTTTTAAAAGTGATAAATGCACTGTATATTTTAAAGATTCTACTAATATTGCTTTACAAGGTGTTAGGCATAATAATATTTATTTGATTGATATTGAAAGTGCATCTAGTCATAATATAACATGTTTAGTTGCTAAAGAGGAAAATCCTTGGTTATGGCATAAAAGAGTTGAACATATTCATATGCAACATTTGAACAAATTAATTTCAAAAGATCTTGTGATTGGTTTGCCTAGATTAAAATTTGTGAAAGACAAATTATGTTCTGCATGTCAAAAGGGAAAACAGTTCAAATCTTCATTCTCATCCAAAGGCATGATTTCAACATCAAAACCATTAGAACTTTTGCATATTTGGTCTATCTAGAATTAAAAGTTTTGGTGGAAACTACTATGTTTTTGTAATTGTTGATGATTATACTAGATTTACTTGGACATTCTTTTTGACGTTGAAAACCGAAGCTTTTAAAGCTTTCAAATCTTTTGCTAAACGTATTCAAAATGAAAAAGATTTGAAAATCAAAACCTTGAGAAGTGATCACGGTGGAGAATTTGAAAATGAATCTTTTGAAAGATCTTGTGAAGAATATGGCATTGCACATAACTTTTCTGCACCGAGAACTCCCCAACAAATGGTGTTGTTGAAAGGAAAAATAAATCATTAGTAGAATTAGCTAGGACTCTTATGAATGAATTAAATGTGCCAAAATATTTTTGGGCTAATGTAGTTAGTACTACTTGTTATGTGTTAAACAGAATGCTTATTAGGCCTATCCTAAAATTGACTCCCTATGAATTGTTGAATGGTAGAAAACCAAATGTGTCTCATTTGAAAATTTTAGGATGCAAATGCTTTGTCTTGAATAATGGTAAAGATAATCTAGGTAAATTTGATGCTAAATCTGATGAAGCTATTTTCTTAGGTTATTCTTTAACTAGCAAAGCATATAGGGTGTTTAATAGAAAAACCTTGATAATTGAAGAATTAATGCATGTTGTCTTTGATGAGATTGTGGACCTTGAGGTAAACCCTCTTGAGTCAAATAAACCTATTGTAGGTGGTGAGGATTATTTGAGGGGAGCTCTTGAAGAGTGATAACGGTCTAAAAACCGTTATTTTCATGCTTAAATATGATATCAAAACACACCCTTTATGGCTTAGAATGAGCATAAAATCAATCAAAATACTTAGTTGAGTCATGTGAGAGTCAAAAGTTGGTTTTAGAGATATTATGCTTGTTTTTGCATTGTTTTACAGGGTTTTGATGAGAATTAGAGATGGAAGTGAGTTAGGACGGACTTAGACTCAAGAAAGAAGAAGAAAAAGGAAGAAAAGAAGAGTCTATGAACCACTCAGCGGCCAAAATCAGCGTTGAGCGGTCAGAACGATTAGAGGCAAACCGCTGAGCAGTAAAACTGACCGCTGAGCGGTAGCACGGCTAAGAGGCAAAACCACTGAGCGGTTCACTTAGGCACTGAGCAGTTATCTGTTTTTATTTGGCTTAGATTCTGTTATCTTTTTGGCCTATAAATAGACCCAGTGCGATTCAAATTGGAATCTTTTGGCCAGCAGAGACGTCCAGAGCTGTTCAACACACCTTGGAGGAGGTTCCTTGGATGCTTAGGCTCGAATCTACCAAATTTAAGGTTTATTCTTCCATTCTTTCATTATTTTTTATCTAGATTCACCATGTTCATAGTGAACTAAACCCTAGGTTGTTGGGGAACAATGTAATCTTTAACTCTCTTATATCAAAATTCTTATCTTCTTTATATGCTTGCATATGCTTACCTTATCATTTGTTGGGTTCCTTACCTTTGCTTAATGCTTTTATCCTTTAACTCATTCGGTAAATGTTGTTTGTCTTTATTGATACGGAGATGTACGGTAATGTCATGAACTGGGGGGAATTCCTTGATTATGCTAATACCGCCTAGAGATAGGGGTAGGACGATCAATTAAATTTTGCTTCCGTTTATCATGCATTATTGGTTACTAGGGGAGGCTAGAGATAGCAAGCCAATAATTGGTAATAGGCTCTTTTACCAAGAGATTGGGTTTAGGGTAGACTAAGAAAGTTTTCATGACAATATGATAAATAAGCTAAGTAGATAAGAAACGTAGATATAAGAGGGTGGATAAGTTGAAATTGTAAACCCCAACAACTCCATTCATCCATAGTCTTTTCTAGCCAATTGATTCACTGCATTTTGCATATTTACTTTTGTCCTTTGCATTCAAAACCTAAATTTAATTCTTTTGTCAAGTCTTATGCGATTGGTTTACATGAAAGTTGAGGCCTAAGAGTCCTTTGGGAAACGATACTCGGACTTACCCGTTTTATATTACTTGATAACGATCTGGTACACTTGCTAGGGACTTAACAAAGAGATGTACCTAAATGAGAACTATCCTCCGGAATTTCAAGATGAACCTCAAGCTGTTGATCCTAAAAGCTATCAACAACCAAGAGGACTTTCTCTGCACAATATCATTGGAGATATATCAAAAGGGGTAACTACTAGAAACAATCTTAATAATTTTTGTTTAACTGTGGCTTTTGTGTCTCAAATAGAACCCAAGAACATAAAGGAAGCTCATCAAGATGATAAGTGGTGCATTGTCATGCAAGAAGAGCTGAATTAATTTAAAAGGAATGATGTTTGGGAACTCATTCCTAAGCAAGATGATTATCAAGTCATAGGAACAAAGTGGGTGTTTAGAAACAAGCTTGATGAAGATGGAAACATCACGAAGAACAAAGCAAGATTAGTGGCAAAGGGCTATTATCAAGAGGAAGGTATTGACTAGGATGAAACTTATGCCCTGGTAGCCAGGTTAAAAGCTATTAGATTATTAGTTGCTTATGCATCTTTGATGAAGTTTAAACTGTATCAAATGGATGTGAAAAGTGCCTTCTTGAATGGTTTTATAAAAGAAGAGGTTTATGTTAGTCAACCCCCTGGTTTTGAAGATTTTAAATATCCTGATTATGTTTCTAAACTGAAAAAGGCCTTGTATGGTCTCAAATAGGCACCTATGTCTTTGTATGAATGACTTAGTACCTTCTTGATTGATAATGATTTTTCTAGAGGTAAGGTTGATTCAACCTTGTTTATTAAGAAAGTAGGAAAACACATCTTGATTGTTCAAGTATACGTAGATGACATTATTTTTGGATCTATTGATGATTCATTGTATGGGGGGTTTGCACATATACTGCAAGGTAAATTTGAGATGTCTATAATGGGTGAGCTTAATTTCTACCTAGGACTGCAAATAAAACAAATGGATGGAGGAACTTTTATCTCCCAAAACTAGAAAATTATGAACAGATAATCGATTATCCTCAACAATAATCGATTATTCTGCAATTTCTAGACAGTGACCTATGAGCTGATAATCGATTATCACTAACAAATAATCGATTATCACGCGTGCAGTTTCAAAAATAGAGTCGTTGGAGCATTCTATAACGGCTATAAACGGCCACAAACGGCTAGTCTTTCAATTTTTCTTATAAATAGCCCCCTATAATCGATTAATGGTCACTCTTTTGCACCCAGAACACTGCTGCACTCAAATCTGAACCAAAATCTCTTCATTTCTTTCTACTCTCTCAAAGTTTCACTTCTTCAACTTCCTTCATGGTTGAACCCAGAAGAAATCGTCGAAGGACTGTTGGTGTTTCTTCTTCTTCTTGCCCTCGTCTTGCCACCATTGACGGGTGGATTTCCAATCAAGAGAAGCATGTTGATTATGTAAACTTTTGGCAAGAACGAAGAATCATGGCGGTAAAGTATATTCACCTTGACTTTTATCGTTTTTATGGATTCCAATTTTCGGATCTGTTTGGTGCTCAAGGGCTTACGCATCTTGTGGAGCAAAAATGGGGTATCTACCCCGATCTCATCCAAGTTTTCTACTTTAATCTCCACTACCGAGACAACATTGCGACAAAGAAAGTGAAGGGTGTTCCAATAATTCTGGATGATGATGTGTGGACTAATGTTGCCCAAAGCACAATCTGGGATGATGCAGTCAAAGTTCATCTTGGAGTCCCTAATTTCAATTGATTGCTTGCTTTTCAATCCTTCTTGCGCCATCCTGAACACCATACCAATCGTCGGCAGTTGCTTGTTGGTGGATTCAAAGTTGAAGAAAGGATGATCCACTACCTAATTGTGTGGATTCTATGTTCTCGAGCCACCAATCATGCTTAATGTTCTGAGCAAGATCTGCTTCTTCTGTATGGAATTCTGAATTGTATACATATTGATTGGCCTGCACTTATTGCAAACACCATGTTGAAGGCCAAGAAATATCACTCGTACCACTTTCCATATGCCCTTCTTATCTCTCGAATTTTGGAATACAAAGGTGTAAGTGTCGAAGGGGAACACGTCCAAGCCATTCAAGCCATTGGCACAGAGATTGGTGAAACCACATTTCGTCAAATGGGATTTGTTGCTAGAGGACAAGTAATCATTCATAAAGACGATGATCGTCAAGATGATAATGACGATGATGATATGGATGCTCACATGGCGGAACCAGTGCGAGCTGCTGCTCCTTCTGATGTTGGTCTTTCTCACATACCTTCATCATCCCCACTTACCATGGTAGAACATTTTTCCAACTTGTCTAAACAATTGGAGGATACGAGTCTTGCCCAAAAAGCTCACTTTGATCAAATTTATGAGTGGTAGCAAGCTGATGAAGAGTTGATCAATTCTCACCCTATCTTTTGTTTCTGCATGATGACATATGTACTTTTTCTCTCTTCATGAATAAAATGATCTCTTATTTTAATACATACATTGCTTAATTGAGGGGGAGATCATATTAAGGGGGATCTCTTACATTGATCTTTTTGCTTATGATAAAAAAGGGGGAGAAATAGTGCAGGTACTGCTAATCTTTTGTTGTCTATTAGCTTGTATTTCTTTTGCATATTAGCCAAAGTTGCTTTTAAACAAATAATTTTTTATCATCATCTAAAAGGGGGAGATTGTTACAAATGCGGAGCATTGGTAAATTTGAAGACAATTCATTGTGATGATGCTACAAAAAGATAGACTTGAAGAAGATTGATATATATGTTTTAAAAACATTTTAGTCGTTTACAAATGTATTAGGAATATATTTGAGTATGTAATGTCGGTTCTCATGATGACTATGTTGACAGATACATACAAAAACACAAGCATATTTTAGTCAATAAGCAAATGCACAGGAGATTATTAAATTTCAAACGCAACTAGCAAATAGTGAGGAACGACTAGCACATAGCGAGGAACGAATACAACAAATGAATTCACAATTTCAAAATAGATTTGATACCTTACAAAGCTTTTTTGGTGCAATCATCCAGTACCTTCCGCCTTCGACAACCGCGATTGCATAAAACATATTTCAAGCACTGAATATTGAACAACAAAATCAAATGGACAATGATGAAGTGCAACCACAAGATTTATCCTAAGATGAATAAAATCCTTATCATGATTATTAGAAAACTATAAACTTTACTACTATGTTGTTTGCAGTTTATGAACTATAGAATTTATTTATGAATATTAGACACTTTATACAGTTATTTAACAATGATGTTTATGTAATATTATTATATATTTATTTTTAATGTGAAATGCTTGGTATGGTGTTGAATGAACGTTATTATAGTGAGTGGTTGTATGTGTATATTATAGGTCTGTGTTCTGGTATGTGCAAGTGTTGAATGAAACAACTCTTTCCATTAAAATTGGCAACAACTTTACATATAAATATTTTTTGTATGTAATTACATATGAAAAAATATGTAACCTACAACCATTTTACCTACGAACTTTTTTCCATAGGTAATCCGTAAGTAAAATTGTCTTACCTACGAATTTTAACAATAGGTAATAACATTTTTTCTTGTAGTGTTGGCCGAAATTCATATCATGTGGACCAAATTGAGCTTTTCAAATTTTATAACAAATGAATCACAACCAGAGTTATGCATTCAACATGAACTTGATATGGTTGAAGAATGTTTCAAAGAGGTTGACATTAGAGAAAAAGTGAAACATCAAACAAAAATTACTTGAAATTGTTTGTCCTGCAATGACACCTATGGTATCTCTATTACATAAAGTTAAAACAAAGGTGCATAAAATACTAAACTTCAACGAACTAAAAGGCCTACAAATTGTGACCCCTTATATTTTGAGCACGTAGACGCCTTGCATTTAACCCATGAAACTTCATCTAGGAAAAAACATTTGCAATCTAAGGCTAAATTTGTGCAACAAAGGAAAGTAGCCATGATAGATTAGTTTTAACATATTTATCACCTTTACATTCTCAATGTTGTTGATGTCGAATTGATGGTCATTGTGGTTATAGATGCATCACAACGTTGTTGGGGTTGGGTGAATAGTCATAGCCCCTTATCCGACATGACTTGTTTAGAGAACATAGTCAGTGGCGTGATGAATATGCAACATTAATGGGAAGCTATGAACGACTAGAAGAACTAAAGAGGTAAGATTCTTAGGATGCACCTCATAGATCCTTGTATTCACGGTCACAAAAAAAAAACAATTAACATTCTTAAATACCCTTAAAAACACGAACAATGTATAGGTACATACCAACAAACCAGAATTTAACAACGAACTATGACGAATTGGAATGTCATTTGTGATATGTCATCAAAGCCTAGATACAAGACTCGGTCAATCCTCATCGATAGTAGGAATTACATACATATGTGATACCCTTCTAAAATCACTATATATATCCTTAAACACAAGCAGGCGGAGATGAGGCAGATGTCACATTCACCAACACATGATCCATAAAGTGCAACCAAGAATCGAAAGTGGTTGGTATGACAACTCTGGAACAACGTTTAACGACTGCGGGATCAGCTGCTCATACTCTAATTACCTTACACGCGTTCAGGCATATGACAACGAAGCATTACACCAACTCTAATCCAACTAGAAAACAAAGTGATGGCCAGAAGTGGATGACCAGCCTTATGTGACTTATATGGGCACCAAATGATCCCATTGATGAAGGTTGAAAAACAGTTATTTTCATATGTTATTTTAGACCAAATTACTCCCTTTACTACTTAGAATGAGCTTAGAATCAAGCAAAACTCAATAAATGAGTCTGTAGAGAGTCAAAAGTTATTTTTAGCGATATTATGCTTGTTTTGCATTGTTTTATAGCATTTTTGAGAAAGTGAAGAATGTAGTTGAAGATGAAGGTCGTAGACTCCAGAAAAGAGAAGAAAAATGAAGAAATGAAGAGTCGACATACCGCCCGGCGGAAAATTACACCGTCGTGCCGTCCATTGCGAGGAGCAGGCACCTGGCGTTGGTGTTGGGCGGATTTGCGATTAGAGGCAAACCGTCGGGCGGTAGACCCCTGCCGTCGGGCGGTAGACCCCTGCCGTCGGGCGGTAGCGCGACTTGAGGGAAACCGCCGGGCGGAACAAGTGTGGCGCCGGGCGATTGTCTGCTGGGCTTGGGGCTGTTTTCTGTTGCGCTCCTCACTTATAAATAGCCCTAGTGCGAGTTTAGATGCATTCTTTTGACAGAAGGGGGCGGCCAGACCTAATTTCACTCTCTGAAGAAGATCTCTTGGATGCTTAGGCTTCTTTTCATCTCATCTAGGGTTTTCTTTTTCATTCTTCATCCATTTTTCATCTAGGTTCACCATGACAATGGTGAACTAAACCCTATTGTTGTTGGGGGAAACAATGTAATCTTTTGATACTCTCTTTTATTTAAACTCTGGTTTATTTATATGGTTTCCATATGCTTTGATTATTAATTGTTGGGTTCTCATCGTGCTTAATGCTTTTATCGTTTAAATCATTCGATAACTGTTGTTTGTCTTTATTGATACGGGGACGTACAGTAATGTCATGAATTGGTGAGTAATTCCTTGATTAAGCAATACCACCTAGGGATAGGGGTAGGACGATCAATTATTTTTCACTTCTGCTCTATAATGCATTATTAATTGCTAGGGGAGGCTAGGGATAGCAAGCCAGTAATTAGTAATAAGCTCTTTTCGTCGAGGGATCGGGTTAAGGGTAGGCCAAGAAAGTTGCATAACAATTAGTTAATCAAGCAAATAAATCAAGAGGAGTAAATAAGAGAGAGCGGATAAGATGAAATTGTAAACCCCCAACAACTTCATTCATCCATTGTTTTCTTCTCATCAATTGAATCAATCTCTTTTGCATGTTTATATTTTGTTCTCATACACAATTAATTAATTTTTATTTTCAAGTCTTACGATCTTAATTCACACAAACGATAAGGTCTTTTGAGTCTCTTGGGAAAACGATACTTGGACTTACCATTTATTATTACTTGATACGATTTGGTACACTTGCCAATCTGTTAACACCCATCATACGACAATCCATCCAAATGTGACATAGCCTCAAGTAGGCTACAAATTTGGCTCCCTATCACCTAATGTGCAGCACGAGGTTTATCTTCATTTGGGTAGCACATGCCTCCTTTCCATCCCATGAAAGTGCTCATAAATCTAACTCTACAAAAAAAATAATTAAAGTTTGGTAAACAACTAAAAAAAAGGAAATAAAACTATAAGATATATGTGAACTTGTAAAAGAGTCAAATATCTAGTCATTTGCTTTGTCTCAACAAAGTTGACATCCTTAAGCTACTCATACATGTGGACTGGTACAGCAATGCCCCAAACATATCTACCACATGTATGTAAGTCTATGAACAACATCAAGTATGATACACGGATGAAGGTGACACTCTTATTCGTGACAATAGTGCATCCAACTAGATGCAACAAGTATGCCCGTGCGGCTCGCTCTCACTGTTGTTGCTCACAACAGTCATTATGAACATCTTTCAACCAGCTCAGCCTAACTTTAGGACCACGTTCTTGTCTCATCTCAGCTCCAGTCCTTACGTGGTCCATGCCTAAAAGCTCCATGGTAGGAGACCGAGCTTATTCAAATTCCAACGGGTCAATTTGACATAATTGTCCCATTATAGGTACGTCAAGCAGCGACGATACTTCATGTAGTGTGACAGTCGTTTCACCTACCGAAAGATGAAAATTGCTCGTCTCAAATGTCATCTCTCAACGAACACCAATATCAAACCTTTGTCGATGTAATCGTTGGAAATATCACATAGTAACATCAAAACATAATTCAACATAAAATGATGAATTGTCTCATGACAAGGTCCAAATTTATTTATTTTTTTGTCACAGGAGATCAACTTGATGTTCCCTCAATCCAACTAAAAAAACAATTAATATAAAATTCATTCAAACTACTCATTAACAATTAAAATTCATGTATTGTACTAATGTGGTCCTGTCACAAGACATATGCAACATGTTTCGCGTAGTGAGTCAAGAGTGATGCATTGTGTGGACCTCCTGAAAATCGACCAACTTTCTCTTGGTCTTGACCAACAACATCCTCTTGCTGAACAACACGCTCTTGTTGTTCAATAACATCATTATGCTCATCGTGAACATCAATATCAGCTTCTTCAAGTTGTCTTCTACGAGTTGATGTCGTAGGTCTCTTTCTCCATTCACCCTATGAAAAACTTTCACCATGATACGTAGATGCATCTCGTGTTCGTACTATATTTGTAACAAACAAATTTATCAAATGTTAAAACACTAAATTAATCAATACTAAAAGCCAAAAAAATATATAAAAACACCAAAATATAATAAAAATTAAAAAAAAATGAAAAAAGTACATATATCATTAGATCTCAAAATTTGACAAAAATTTAACTAAATATTAAAATTCAATTACACTTTCATTGAATTTTAAAATCTGGTTAAGACTAACAAATTTCAAAATTTACTGAAGTCTTAACCAAATTTCTAAATTTGATGAATGCTTAACCAAATTTCAAAATATGATTAAGACTTCAACAAATTTTGAAAATAACCAAAAGATTTAACAAATTTTGAAATTCGGTAAAACTTTAACTGGATTTCAAAATTCAATTATGCAGATTTCAAAATGTAATTAAACTTTTCTCTAGATTTCAAAACTCCTTATAGCCTCTACATTCTTAAACGATTTTCCAAATTCGATGAAAACAATCATCCCATTTCAAACAAAACATCAGAGATCCTTAAATCTAACTCTATGCAGTCCAAATACACTCAAAATATGAAATGAAAATTAACAGATATGGAAGAAAACGAAACAAAATGGGTACCTAGTGTGGCAGTTCGTAACAATGAAGACTTCGTGCACAATGCAATAGAGAGGGAGGCAAAGCTTTCAGACCAGAGCAACAAAAAACAATGCAAAACAATCCAGGGTAAGGCAAAAGAGGTGCAACAACTAAGGTTTGTGTGCGTGGTTGATGGGTGGCGTGAGTTAAATAGGAGAGAGAAAGAATAAAAAATTTACCTTAATAACTTTTACACGTACTTAGAAGGATAATCTTGAAAATTTATTGAAAATTTGGAATTTTAGGAAAAAATTGGTGGAGGTGCAAGGAGAAGACCTCAAAACAAATTCCGGTGACTTTTTGATAGGGTGGATGAAGAAATGTGATAGTGTGCAGGAAGCGACACCCTTAAATTTGATATAGAAGTATAAGTTCCAATAAAATATTTAAAACCATAAAATAAAAAATAAAAACACGGGCAAAGACTTTTTACTTAAAGATGCATCAATTCTTGATTATGACACTAACGAAAAAATGCATCCCCAGGAACATTACTTCTCCCATCAGAGATTATTTTTAGTGAAAAATTAAATGTATTTTCAAACACATTATCTGTTCTAAATTTGCAATTTTCAATAAATTTCAGTCAACAGCAATTTGCTCCTAAACATACCCATTTTTTATATACCACACCTTCCTGTTCCCCTCCACAAAAACTGGAATTCTGGTGCAGGATCTTTCACAATACAAGGGACTTGAATGTAAACAAGGATAAAAGACTCATTTACTCTTACAACCACTAAAAGGGATATGAAAAATTACAGACAACAGAATTATCTTACAAGATAAAGAAACAACAATCAAACAAACCACGTACAATCAACTATGCATTTGCTGAAAGCCTTGCCTCTATTCAGGAATCATTCAGCAACCTTCATACCAGACAGATAGACTTTACTCTGAATCACACTTCCCCCAATCCAAAATCCAGGCATAACCATCAAACCAACTTTGGGTTTTTCATCATTGTCATCCAAAATCAGATTCTTGACCACACTTTCCATATAAACATCTGAGAACTCACTCCCTCCTTTAACCTGGAATACCTTAACGTTGGGCTCAAAAGAATAAGCCAACCTGTGTAAAAGCCAGATTGCCTTGGTCAGTTTAAGAAAAGCCTGGTAAAAGGGAGTCCTTGGATGCCCTCCACCCATCACATAATTTCGCTGATCTAAATTTCCAAAGAATGATGCCTCCATCTTTGGATGAACTACCACTAAGTATTTGCTCCTGCAAAATTTCCCAAATATGGAATCTGGATTTTGCCCTAGCATGTCCAAGGGATCCATCTCTCTTAAAGCAAGAAATTGGTGGAAGAAGCTCTCTTTAGTTACAGTAATATTGTCTGATTTAACAGAGAAGCTTTCTAGCTCAAAGCCACTAAACATTCTTTGGCATATGTAAGACTCAAATGCATATTTCTTATGAGCTCTCTTTGCATAAACAACATCAGGTTCGATTGAGTTTGCAGCAGCATCAAGGTCCCACCCAGCTGCTTTCATCATATTGATCAAAGGTTTAGAAAAATCATGAATGGCTTTTGCAGCTGCTTCCACAGCAGAGGTGAACAGATCTGGAGTTAGATCAACAGGGAAAAAGCCATTTTCTTCTTCAGATTCTTTGGTAGACAAACCTCTAAGCTTCAGATTTTTCTCTAGTTTTGCTCGCTTCTGGCTAGCCTCCTCAATCTGCTGCTGCAATTGGTGGATCTCAGAGTCTTTGTTCTGGATTTCAGATTGGAATTTCTTCACCATGACCTCATAAGTTTTCAGAAGACTCTGTTGTTCTTGAATTTCTGCAGCTAATCGTGAGTCTTGGGGAGAAACACACACGGGTTTTGGATTGTTCTCCCTGTAGAAATGCTTGAGTTCAGACAGATTTTTCAGCTCACTTATAACAAGTTTATCAGCAGTGTGGATTTTATCAGGGTCATAAGGAGTATGAGCAGCTTGTAGCTGGATATAAGCTGACTTCAAGGAAGAGATGTTTGTAAAAATTTTAGATATTAGAGTCTCCATTGCTTCTGGATTCTGATTCATGGACTCTTCCATTGGTTGAGGATGGACCTTTTGGCTGTTGCTCTCACGTAATTGGG
This sequence comes from Vigna radiata var. radiata, assembly GCF_000741045.1. Lineage (NCBI taxonomy): Eukaryota > Viridiplantae > Streptophyta > Magnoliopsida > Fabales > Fabaceae > Vigna > Vigna radiata. Next base: position 18,093,918 of record NC_028359.1, on the reverse strand, counting down.
TCTCTTTTGCTCCAGTGGGTAGCATAGCTAACGCCAAGAAAGAGATGGTTGAACAAACTTTCTGTCAACAGAACAGAAATTAACTTAGCCCACAAGCCTTCAATTCATATTTCGCAACGGAAGTGTTCAAAAGACAGGTGAAGAAAACTAAACAGACTTAGAACATGCGAAACGTTCAACTTAAAAAGCCTTCAAAGACATTAACGCAACCTAATACAACGAAATAGAGATAATATTGTACTAAAGTCCATTAACCCAAAAGGAGACATGACCACTGAAGCAAATAATTACATCATTATTGACAAAGGATATATGTTATAACAAATCAATAACAAACCATGTAAGCAATAAGCAACTACCATATCAGGACAATACTGCTTTACCCAAAACAATTTCTTTAGCTGATAATATCCTAATCTTTCGTGGCCATAGTTTCTTATACAGAGTGTTTAAAAAAGAAGGTTCAAATTCTGGCTGTTCTGCATCTTACATTACATCTTGCAGTATGTCAAACGTGTTCATTAATATAAAGAAAATAAGATCCATGATTTCATCACCACAAAGGTCTCACTTGGTAATTTCATTCAAAAAAAGGCCATCTCACCATATCATTTGCCTGTAGCATGAAATATTATATTTCTAAAATCGAATTACTAAACAATGCGGAAATGAATAACCTATTTGAATTGACTAAATGAGACATATGTCTCTTACATCCATTCACTCCAAACATAATGTGAAGACATGACCAAGGATCTACTTCTGGTCTACATCCTTTTATCAGAGTACCTTCTTGTTTATCAGAAGCTACAGTAATTAGCTTATCAGAAGAACTGAAACAGCTATCTGAGACTTCTGTTTTTTTTTTCTTCTAAGAGAAAAAAGATAGTGATTCCAATTTTCTCAAACAAGCCAATTGAAGAAGCACAATTTTCAAACAATCAAAAGATAAAAGAAATGGCCCCTAGCCTTTAACACAGACATCCAATGTCTCACCATTTCAGTTACTTGAACTACTCACCATTCCACAATTGCACAGCATCAAATTGCAAGTATTCTAACCAAAACCAAAACTTCAGGTAAAAAAAAAAAGAAAAAAAAGACAACCATTCAGTATACAAATGAAACTGTGGGAACGAGTTTTCTACCTAGAAAGACTGCATTTCAGCAAGAGAATGAATCCAGCTAGCATAATACCCTTGAACCCTAGATATTGCAAAAGAAATATTAATACGAGAGAGGATAGCTTCAATGCGGTAAAGAAGAATAAATCAATCCTAACCGACAAGCAAAACACAACAAAAATTCTATAGCAACCCCGTCTCACAAGAAATTCCCAGAAATTATGGTGTCTCTATCACAATACAAAACCCTAAATTATGGAGAGAAAAAAAAAATGATTTTGGAGAAGAGAACATGTGGGCACGAAAGAATGAAGCTTAGCCAAGCAAAAGAAGAAAAAGATCTGAGATTTAATTTGGTGTTACCTTGTTGGGAATTTGAAGGAAGAGTGAAGATGAAGTGGTGGTTCAGTAAAGCGAAAGCGTGTTCTTGACAAACAAACAATTAGTATAATTACAAAACCCTATGCGAAACGAAAGGGAAACGATGATGGGGCTGTCGTTTTTGTTTTTACATGTTCCATTTTCTTATTATTGTTTTATTTTTTATTTGTCTATTTATTTATTTCTTGTTCCCACCATTCCACCGAAAATTTGACCTTTCACTTTTGTAAATGGTAACATAATTATTAATATATGTTAAGTGATTCTTTTTATATATATGTTTCAATTAGTTTTATTATCGAATTCTTCGTCAGTGTCTAGTTAATAACTTTGTTTTAAGGATTAAATATGTTTTTTAATCTTTTCATTTTTAATAAATATTAGAATTAGTCTCTCTTCGAAACAATGTTAAATAAAAAATACATTTAAAAATTTCAAATAAATTTAATAATTTGGTTAAAGAGACTAAATTCATGCAATTTTAAAGATAATGGACTAAATTAGTCTAAAAGAAGATTAATTTTAATTTTCACTAAAAATTAAGAGACCAAAAACATATTTAACTCTTATTTTTATGATAAAAATAATTATATATTAATAACCTAAAGTAATTTACGTGATGTTGGTATTTTTTAACGTTTTTGTAATTTTGTAAATATTTATATGATTAGTTCTTTTTTTTTAAAAGTTTATATAGGAAATGATTAAAATCATAAATTATTTTTCTTATTATATATTTATTTGACAAAGAAAAATAAAAAAAATAATTTAATAACTTTACATTTATTTTTATAAATATAAATATTTCCTTAAATCAAACCATTCTTAAATTCTAAATTTTCAATTATAACAAGATGATTTTACGTCTAAATTAGAGGAAAAAGGTTAACTTTTTTCTTTCTTTACTTGTACAGGTTACTTATTCATTTCTCATTCACTCGGTAAAATAAATATATTATTTTTTATATCACTTTTTTTATAATTCTACTTTAATATATTAATATTATTATATGAATCATCACATATCCAACATGATAATAGGACATATAAAATGTTATTAATGTTTTCCAAACATAATTATAACATAATTATAACATTAAAATATATATATATATATATATATATATATATATATATATATTGTTAGAAAAATAATGAAAATGAAGTTTTGATGATGTTTAAATCAAGTCAAGATTCATGAAGATCTTTTGAAGACTTATTTTTATTATTAAAAGTTTTTGTAATAATTGTAGTTTAATGTTTAGGACTTAGATTTGTAGTAGGTTTTGATTCTTGTATCTTCATACTTTGTATTTGTTGTTCAGAATAAAAAAAAAACGCACGGTTTTAATCGATTAAACCAAGTATTAATCGATTAAAACGTTACAGGTGCTGAAAACTCAACTGGCACGGAAATAATCGATTATTATCTATTTTAATCTATTAGTTAATCGATTAATTCTTAGAATAATTGATTAAAGATAGTCGTTAGAGTTTTCTGGTTTTTGATTACTAGATGTTGTACTCATTTTAATCGATTAGTAATATTAATCGATTAAAAATGTTAAATGGCCAGTTATGAAGAATGGAAGAGTATTTGCTTGAGTCTATATATAGGCTCCCTTTATTCATCACCATCAACTCTTCCCTTGTGCTCAAATACTCTAAACTTTGTGAGAATTGTGTACTCTTGCTCAACTAAGGAAACTCTTGTCTGTGGAGCTGGTGAATTGCTGCTACGATGACAGAGGAATAGCTGGTTCATCCTTAGTGCGTCTGAGGAGGTGTGTGGAAGAGGATCATCCTTCGTGAAGTATTCGGAGGAGGTGTTTCATCCTTCATGAAGTATTCGAGGGAGGTGTCTCATCCTTTGTGAAGATTCAAAGGAGGTACAAGTTCATCTCTTGTGGTATCAAGAGAGGTGGTTTCTAAACTTTTACAAATTGTTTCTTTGTGAATGTAGTTTGTAATTATTTTGTGCTTAGTGAACTGTTTATCCTTATTTGAGATAAGCGACTAGACATAGGATTGGTAAGATCCGAACCAGTATAAAATTCATCTACGCAAATTTCTCTCAACCTTACTCTTGTATTTACATTTATTATTTGCATAATAAGATAAATTAAGAAGAAATTAAAAGGTACACGTTTATATTAAAACCCATCTTGGTTTGTTATTCCACTCTAACCATTCCGTTTCAGCCGCTCTGACATACACATACACACACTAATGAGAATTATATCACACTGCTCTATAAGTGTAATACTAGAGTATTTTAAAGAGTCAGATATACAAAGAAACTAAAATCCTACTTTATACCTTCACTCCATCATCACCTTTTATATGTTATTTCATTAAATTCACATTTACACCAAGCTTCAATATCAATTTCATTAGGATGCATTTTTAGAATTACATTGTGTTTTACTAATATTTCATAAGAATAAGTATTGAAAGGAAATTTCATATTCGTTGGAAAATAACTCAAAACTAACTTAACCCTATCTAGTTACTTAACTATTGACTTGGCAATACTAAATTTGTCTTGTTAAGTAGTAGTAATTTGATAGCGTCAATGACCACGAATCAAATTTGGCAATACCTCCATATCTACTTATACCATTAAGGTGATCATAATTGTTAAGACTCTGACAAGTGTACCAAATCGTATCAAGTAATATAAATGGTAAGATCAGGTATCGTTTTCCCCAGAGACTTATTGGCCTAGACAGTCATGTGATTTATTGTTTATTTAAGACTTGAGAAACGAAAATCAGTATTTATAATGCACAACCGAAATTAAACATGAATGCAGTTGTTAATCAATTGACCAAAAGAATAAGCAGGTGAACGATATGGATGAATTATGTTGTTGGGGTTTCCAACTTTATCCTATACACTCTCATGTATTTACGAATTCAACTCCTTCATTAATGTCAATGTCACTTTCTAATTTACCCTAAACCCGATGTCTCGGTTAAGAGAGAGCCTACTCCTAATTACTAGTTTACAATGTCTTTTCTCCCTAGTAATTAATCATGCATTACACTCGCGCAGAAGCTTAAAGGCAATCGGTCCTCCTATTCCTATGTCTAGGTAATATTGCTCCCGAGAGAACTTCCCTAAGTCTAGATTTCCCCGTATGTGTCCATATCGACAAAATCAATGATCATGCAATTAAATGAGTTAAACAAAGCATGCATAAAGTGTAGAGGAAAAACTTTAACAATTAATGAAGTAAAGCATATATATCAAGAATCAATTCAATACATGAGAGTTTCAAAGGATTACATTGTTAAGATTGTTGACAGCACAAACTCTATATCAATCTAGTTTTTGATGATGACAACACAATGCGAAATAACAGTACACATGTTGCTGCATTACATGTTCTTATTCTGAATTGATTGTCATATCTGTTGAACATGTTTTGATGTACTGTGATGTACGTTACTAAGTTAATTGTGTGATATATTTTTGGAACATGCTTGTATGATAATGTGCAGTAAAATAGCTTTGATAACAGTACATAGTTTATGGCACATTTTGGAAAGAGAAAAATCACAAGCACTTTTACAAACTTATAATTGTGTGACAAAGTTCTAGTTCAGTCGAATACACCTGTAATGGATTCGACAATTCTAAAACCTTTGTACATATTTTGAGAACCAGTGCTCTGTGGTGATTTGGATTGAAAAGAATTTCAAAATGTTTTTACATGTGTCAGTCAACTTTGTCCAGTGTACATTTGATTGTATTATTGATCTGTTTTGGAATTCTATTATGCTTACAAGCTCCAACGACTATATTTTTAAAAGTTAGTTAAGCATTAATGACTTGGTCAAATGTATTGAATGTGTGTTGATTTTCGTTGACTGAGAGCCTCTATGTTGACTGTCTGTTATAACTGTATTAATATAGTCGACTGGATTAGTAGGTTATTCGACTGAGAAACAATTTATCTAACAAAAAACTATAAATTGACTGAACACGAGTTGTTCAGAGACTTTTGTGAATATAAAATTTTCATTTCTTGTTTCAGATTGAATTCTTTGTCTTAACAGCTCCAAGAATTCTCCAAGAAGACGGTGGTGATCTATCTTGAGAGAGATTCAAAGGGAGAAGGCTTATGCGCTGACTGTGTGATCATAACTGCACAAAGAAGATGCTTCTTGATTGATCTTTGAAGGCTTGGCATCCTGTGAAGACTACTGCATTGTTTGAAGGCTTGACATCCTATGAAGACTGTTCTGTTAAGGCTTGGAATCCTTTTAAGAGTGCTGGAATTTACATGTTGAGGATTGTTCGACGTGGGTTCAGATTGAAGAAGAGGGGATTCTTGCTGCAAGTCTATTTTTGGTTATTGCAGCTATATTTTGGTTTTCGGTTAGAGAGGAGATTTATATTTTTGACGTGAGGTCTTCTATAAATTCCTTGTTGTAAAAACCGCAACCTATATAGTGCATTTGCTTCCTGGATTGGAAGGACACCAGATTTAGGCATTGTTGGCTAAACCAGTATAAAAACCAGTGTTTGATTTTCTCTATCCCTGCACTCTTTATTTCAGTCGACTTTACTGGTTAAGCAATCAACTACGTTTTTCAGCTGCATAGAAATTTTCATTACTTGCATTTCAAGAAAGATAAAAAAAGCTTTATACTTTTGTATAAAGATTGCGAAAATATTTTGTTTTTGAAACAACACCAATTCACCCCCCCCTCTTGGTGTAAAGAAGCCTACCTATTTTTCTCAACAATTGGCACCAGAGTTGGTTTTCATAAGATATTTGATAATTTAGCCGACTCTGTTTTTATCGTATTCGACTATAAAACCTAGGGATGAAATTCTCTTTTTATCGTATTCAAAATGTTTTTACATGTGTTAGTCGACTTTGTCCAGTGTACATTCGACTGTATTATTGATCTATTTGGAATTTTGTTATGCTTCGCGCTCCAACGACTATATTTTTAAAATTTAGTTAAGCATTGATGATTTGGTCAACTGTAATAAATGTGTGTTGATTTTTGTTGACTGAGAGCCTATGTGTTGACCGTCTGTTATAACTGTTTTAATATAGTCGACTGGATTAATAGGCTATTCGACTGAGAAACAATCTGTCTAACAGAAAACTATAAATTGGTTGAACACGAGTTGTTCAGAGACTTTTGTGAAACTGATATTTTCATTTCTTGTTTCAGATTGAATTCTCTGTCTTAACAACATCAAGAATTCTCCAAGAAGAGGGTGGTGATTTATCCTGAGAGAGATTCAAAGGGAGAAGGCAATTGCGCTGACTACATGATCATTATCTGCACGAAGAAGGTGGTTCTTGATTGATCATTGAAGGCTTGGCATCCTGTGAAGACTGTTGTGTTGATTGAAGGCTTGGCAACTTGTGAAGTCTGTTGTGTGAAGGCTTGGCATCTTGTGAAGAGTGATGGTTACACGTTGAGGACTGTTCGACGTAGGTTTAGATTGCAGCAGAGGGGATTCTTGCTGCAAGTTTAGTTTTGTTGTGCAGCTATATTTTGGTTTTGGGTTAGAGAGGAAATTTATATTTTTGCATGAGGCTTCTATAAATTCCTTGTTGTAAAAACCGCAACCATTATAGTGCATTTGCTTCCTAGGTTGGAAGGACACTGGATGTAGGCATTGTTGGCCGAACCAGTATAAAAACCAGTGTTTGATTTTCTTTATTTCCAGTCGACTTTACCTATTTAGCAGTCAAGTACGTTTTTTCGCTGCATTGAAATTTTCATTACTTGCATTTCAAGAAAAGATAAAAAAGCTTTATACTTTTGTATAAAGATTGCGAAAAGATTTTGTTTTTGAAACAACACCAATTCACCCCCCCCCCTCTTGGTGTAAGGAAGCCTACTTGTTTTCCTAACAATTGGTATCAGAGCTGGTTTTCATAAGATATTTGAAAAATATAGTCGACTCTGTTTTTATCGTATTTGACTATAAAACCTGGGGATGGCTTCCTGTTTTCAAACTTTTGGTGAAGGTGCTTCAACAAACAGAACACCTCTGTTTGCTGGTGAAAATTACCCTTTTTGGAAAATTTGCATGTAGATCTTTCTTGAATCGCAAGATAAAGGAATTTTGGATGTCACTTTGAATGGTCCATATGTGCCTACAAAAACTGTTGATAAAGAAATTGTTTTAAAACCTTTTACTGAGTGGACTGCTGATGAAAATAGAAATGCTCAGTATGATGTTAAAGCTAGAAATATTGTTGCCTCTGCATTGACAATTGATGAATTTTTCAGGATATCTCAATGTAAATTTGCAAAGGAAATGTGGGATGTCTTAGAGGTAACTCATGAAGGCACGAATGAAGTCAAGAGAGCCAGAAAGAACACATTGATACAAGAGTATGAATTGTTCAGAATGAAGGCTGGAGAAAACATATATGATGTGCAGAAAAGATTCACTCATATTATAAATCATCTAATGGCTCTTGGCAAAGTGTTTGATAAAGAGGAGATCAACATCAAGATTTTGAAAAGTCTGAACAGGAATTGACAACCAAAAGTCACTACAATCTCTGAATCCAAAGATCTTACAACTATGAATATGGCTACCTTTTTGGCAAGTTACGAGAACATGAATTGGAACTTGGTAGACTAAAGGATGAAGAGGAGATTGAAGAAAAGAAGTTCATTTATCTGAAAGCCTCAAGCAAGAACAACACAGAAGCAAAGATGGTCGACAAAGAATTGATGACCTTGATGGTAAGAAAGTTTAGTCGACTTATGAAAAATGATAGTCAACTATCTAACCATGCAGGTCAAAGCAAAAAGAAGAGTTTCAATACAAATGTTAAACAGTGCTATGAATGTGGAAAAGAAGGTCACATCAAGCCTGATTGTCCTGACTTATAGCCGAAGAAAAAAGGAAAGAAAAGATTCCCTCAAGATAGAAATACGAGAAGGAAAGGAGCCTACATTGCTTGGGAGAACTCAAATTCTAAAAGCTCAAGTGATGAAGATTCTGATCAAAAGGAGGAATCAAATTTGTGCTATATGACAGGTGTAAGATGGGATGACTATGATAGTGATGCAGACATATCAAATGAACCAGTAGAAGTCAAGTATGATCTACTACAAGATGTGTAAGACCCATGAAAAATATCTATTTTAATAAATAGTAGTAAATTTTAGCATTATTATAATAATTTTAATGAATAGAAAATATAATTAAGGTTATAAAAATTTAAATTTATGATAGAAAATTTTAATAATTTCATAAGGAGGGGTTTAAAATTTTGAGAACCTATTTTAGAAGGTTTTGTTAAAAAAAACTGAATAGTAAAAAGTGAATAGTAAAAACTGAATAGCAAAAATGAAAAAAAAATATATAAAAAAAATAAAATAAAAATAATGAGAGGATAATAATATCTGAGTTGCATGATTAAGGAAGGATAAGGTTTGCAAGTGGTTTTGCAAGTGGTGATTAAAATATTAATAAAATATTAAAATAATAAATAAAAATAAATAAATAAATAATAATTTGAATAGTAAAAGTTTTGGACTATAAATAGCCATGGGAGGGGAGCTTATTCTGCACAAAGAGAGGAAGAATCAAGTGAGAAATCTTGAAAAAAAAAATAGAGAAGAAAAGAGTTGGGAAGAAAATTTTAGAAGAGTAGAGGTTCTAAAGAATTTTTGGGAGAACAACTTCTGAGTAGGAAACTAAGTCTGGAGAAGAGGTAAGGGGAGCTAACCTTTCTAAGTTTTTATATTATAAAATATATTTTTTTTAAACTATTTATGTCTTGAAATTTTGTGCAATTCTGTTAATGAAAAACCTATGTGCTTGTTGTATAACTATTTCTGTGATAATATTATATGTTGTTGTTTTGAATCTGGGAATAAGAAATTTGTTAATAACACATTGAGGAACACTTTGGCTAAGGAAAGACCTGGTACTTAAGTTGTCCATTGTGACAAACCTCTCTTTCCTAGAAGTCTACTCAATGTGTTTTTAACTAATTCTTATCAAACAAATTATGTGCAGTTAAATTATTTTGTGATATATTCAATTTGTATGATTTTTGGAGATGGATGGACTTTATGATGTTTGTATGAATTATTGAGTGTATATCTGATAACGGTCTAAAAACCGTTATTTTCATACTTAAATTTGATAGTAAAACACACCTTTTGTGGCTTAGAATGAGCTTTAAATCAAGTAAAACACTTAATTGAGTCTCTTGAGAGTCAAAAGTTGGTTTTAGAGAGATTATGCTTGTTTTACATTGTTTTGCAGGGTTTTTAGATGAATTAAAGATGGAAGTGAAGTAAAGTGGACTTAGACCCATGAAAGAAGGAGAAAAATGATGAAAAGAAGGGTTAAGCAAGCCGCTGAGTGCCAGAATGGTCCGTTGAGCGCTCAGAGCGATTAGAGGGAAACCGCTCAGTGACAAAACTGATCGCTGAGTGGTCGAAGCGGCAAGAGGCAAACCGTTAAGTGGTAAATTTAGGCACCTGGGTGGTTGTCTGTTTTTTTAGTTAGATTCTGTAAATCTTTTTGTAATTTATCTGTTATCTTTTTGGGCTTATATATAGCCCCAGTGCGAATTAGAAGAGGATTCTTTTGGCAGAGAGAAACATCCAGAGCTATTCCACACACCTTGAAGGAGGTTCCTTGGATGCTTAGGCTCCATTCAACCAAGTTTAGGGTTATTTCTTCCATTCTTTCATTATTTTCATCTAGTTTCACCATGACAATGGTGAACTAAACCCTTTGTTGTTGGGGAACAATGTAATCTTCTGAAACTCTCATATATTCAAATTCTTATTTATTTCATATGCTTGTCATATACTTGTTTATCAATTGTTGGGTTCTCATATGTGCTCAATGCTTTTATTGTTTAACTCATTCAGTAAAAGATGTTTGTCATTATCGATATGGGGACGTACAGTAATGTCATGAACTGATGGGAAATTCCTTGATTATGCCAATATCGCCTAGGGATAGGGGTAGGACGGTCAATTGTATTTGCTTCAGATCGCATTGCATTATTGGTTACTAGGGAAGGCTAGGGATAGCAAGCTGGTAATGAATAATAGGCTCTTTTCACCAAGGTTAAGGGTAAATAAGAAAGTATGCATGGAAATTAGATAAATAAGTGAAGTAAATAAGAAGAGTAGATATATGAGAGTGGATAAGATGAAATTGTAAACCCCAACAACACCATTCATCCATAGTTTCTCAAAACCAATTAAATCAACCGCATTGCATGTTTAGTTTTGTTCTTTGCATATAACCACCAAATTTATTCTCTTTTTCAAGTCTTACGCGATTAGGTTACATGAAAGTTAAGGCCTAAGAGACCTTTGGAAAAATGATACTTGGACTTACCCGTTTATATTACTTGATAACGATCTGGTACACTTGCCAGGAACTTAACAAGTTTTTGGCGCCGTTGCCGGGGACTCGTGGTTTAACTTATCTAGTAGTGTAAACTGATTAAGTTTGATTTGATTGTATATATCTTTTTATCTTTTTATCTTTTTATTTTTTTTAGAAAATATAAAAAAGTGCTACTAGGGTTTGTGTTTCTTGTGCATGCAGCAGGAGCCCAGACATACTAGGACCAAGAAAAATACGCAACCTCTTCTTAAAGGCTTAAGCGAAGCAAGAGGGAGAAAGAGAGTCAGACGCCCATCTAGGGATTTGTTTCCTTCACCTGACAAATTACTATCACCTTCACCAGATAGAAGAACAGAGGAGATGGCTGAAAGAACTCCTCTAAGACGCACTCTTGCAGACCAATCAAATGCGGTTGACCCTTTCCATTTTAACAGCATAGTTATACCTACAGATCAAACGACCAACATGGTGATGAATCCAGTACTTATACACCTGGTGCAGAGCAAACAGTTTCATGGTTTGTCAAATGAGAATCCCTATGACCATTTGACAACATTTAGTGAAATATGCCACACAGTGAAGATGGCAAGTGTATCAGATGAAAGAGTAAGGCTTAGTTTGTTGCTGTTCTCATTGGAACGCAATGCTAAGACGTGGCTCAATTCCTTTCCTGAAGGAACATTTACAACATGGGAAGTTGTGGCTACAACATTTGTCAACAAATATTTTCCACAGTCTAAAGTTACTCAAGGAAAGCTGGAGATCTCATCATTTAAACAAGGCATGGAAGAAACTCTAAGTCAAGCATGGGAGCGATTCAAAGGATTACTTAGAAAAACACCAGTTCACGGATTTGGCAAGACAACCATTGTTCTTGCCTACCTTGGTGGACTAAAAATGCAGTCTAAGATGATGTTGGACGCCTGATGAAGGTTGAAAAACAGTTATTTTCATATGTCAATTTGGACCGAATTACGCCCTTTACTACTTGGAATGAGCCTAGAATCAAGCAAAACTCAATAAATGAGTCTATAGAGAGTCAAAAACTGTTTTTAGCGATATTATGCTTGTTTTGCATTGTTTTGT
>NC_028359.1:18077361-18080031 GCF_000741045.1 Vigna radiata var. radiata | reverse complement strand
GAGTAAAAGATTTGATGAATTCATAAAAGTCTATGATTCAAATCGCACCAGTGATCAAGCTACTGTTAGGTCACTAGAAATGCAAATTGGACAGTTGTCAAAAAGAGTAGAAACCACTGAAAAGAACCAGTTTAGGGCTAATACTGATGTTAACCCTAAAGAAGAATGCAAAGTTGTGGTGACATGTGATGAAGGAAGAGCTGACAAGGAAGTTGTAGAGATTGGAAATAGTGATCAAAAGGAGGAAGGTGAAGCCATTGAGAGTAGCAACAGTAGTGAAGGAGAAGAAGAAGAGGAAACACAGGATAGTCATAATGGGCAGATGAGAGAAATATTCAGACATGTGACCACGGTCCCTATGGAAGAAAGTCATCCTCAAATTCTTGTTTATACAAAGAAAAGTAATTACATTGGAGATGTGATAGACCTTGATGCAGAAGAGGAAGAACAGGAAGTATTTGTGCAGCCAAGAAAGGAACATCATCCACCAAAAATGAAGGATCCAAGATTGTTAACTCTTCCTTGCGTGATAAATGATGTGGATATAGGAAGAGCAACGATCGACTCTGGGTCTAGTATAAATTTAATGCCCTTAAGTTACTTGAAGAGAATTAAAGGGTCAATGCTAAAACCAGCAAACACTACTATAACAGTTGCAGATGGTTTTGTTAAGAAAACAGCTGGTAAGGTGGAAGATGCAATTGTCCGTATTGAGGAGTTGGAATTCTTGATTGATTTTGTAGTCGTGGACATGGAGAATGAAGGAAGGATTCCATTAATTTTAGGAAGACCTTTTATGAGGACTTCCAGAATGGCGATGCGTATCCATGATGGAATAATAACGTTGAAAGATCAAGAATTTGTGTTAATGTATAATTGCTCCAAAGGAAGGAAAGTAAAAATAAAGGAGATGGACATGCATAAGAAGTCAAGAAGAGAAGTTGCAGTAAAGGACAACATAACAGGTACCAATTCTAATAGTTGTAATGTTTTGCAGGTACCTGAAAATGAGGAGGTTGACAAAGGAGGCACTATCCACACTGAATATACACCACTTCCAATAGGAGCACAAGTGAGATTCAAGGATAAGAAGTGACTTGTTATTAAGAATCGAGAAGATGGCAAGCTAGACATAAGGAAATCATTCACAAGAGCCATAAAGAGAGTGCATAGAAAGCAACTGATGAGTTGGGTTGATGAAGATCCCAACCGGGATGGAAGGAATTGATTATATCTAAATCCCACTTTGTATAAACATTTGTAGTTTTAGGGTATTTGATTTTGTACATATACTTTATTGAATCTTTGAACACTTTTTGGGTAGCATCTTGTCAACACCCAATTTCGTCCGGGTGACTAAATAATGAGACTTGGTTTTTATTGTTGTCCTATTTAATTTATTTTCTTTTATTTTATGTTATTTTGTTGTTCTTAATTTTATTTTACTATTTTGATTAATCTTAAAAAAAAGTAATTACAGAAAAAAAAAGAAACGAAGAAAGAATAAAAAAAAACAAAAAAATTTAAAAAGAAAAAAAGAGGAAAAAAAAAGGGAAAAAGAAAAGAAAAAAAAAGAACATGAAAAACGGAAAAAATGAGAAATAAAAAAAAGGAAGAAGACGAAAAAAGAGATAAAAAAAAGATAAAAAAAAGAATAAAAGAGAAAAAGAAAAATAGAAAAAAAAAAACAAAAGAAGAAAAAGGAAAAAAGAAAAACCAAAAGGGAAAAAGGAAGGAAGGAAAAAAGAAAAAAAAGGGGTGCATGTGAATAAAATGAAAAGAAAAGATTTGTGATTAAATGGGAGAGGTGTTCCACGTGATTTTCTTGGAACAATGGTGCAGCAGGCCTATAAGCAATTAATATTAATGCAGGAAAGATCACTTTAGAATATTTTTGAAATTTTGTTTTATTTGGTATATTCAATTTCTTCCTAAAGAGAAAAATATGTTTTTTAATTTGATTCAATCAAGACCATTTATTTCCATATTTTGCTAATTGACAATTAATTCGCCATTAAGGCAAGATCACAATAATATTACAAATGTGTGTATATAAATATGTACCTTGCAAACAAGCAAAAGGGAGAGAATTGAACTTCGGGAAGAGAGCATACGGGAACAAAAAAAAAAAGAGAAAGAAAAAATTCAATTTCAAGAAGAGCACCGGGAACAGAAAGAAAAGAGCTACGGGTTGCATGCACCCTGGTTTTCTCTACACCTATACTTTTGTCTTATTTCATTTTTTTTATTATTTGATTATCAGGTTATTATTGCATGTAACCCCCTGTAATTTTATATCCTTACATTCCTTGATTTTGTAATTCTATTTATAAGTTTATTTCATTACTGCACTTCAATATTTATTACACATGCTTTCAATACTATAAAATAAAGAATAAAAAAAAGAAAAATTACAAAATAAAAAAATGGTTTTAGAGATTCTTACAACATCTTTCTTTTTAATACTTAAATATGAGTTCTAGTTTGTTCNTGTTTTATTATTGTTTAAATATTTCTTAAATGAAAAAAATAAATCTTAAAAATATAAAAAATAGTTTATAGTATTTTTTGTTCCTTAATTCTTAATACATTTTTTAGCTGTAATTTATTTTCTATCTTCATATCTTTCCTTAAAAAAATATTTACGTAAATAATATCATTATTTGTATT
>NC_028359.1:18068809-18076746 GCF_000741045.1 Vigna radiata var. radiata | reverse complement strand
TCTCACTTTGAGAATACGTAGGAGCAAGGTCAATCCTTGTCGGGCACAAAAAATAAAAAAAATATATTTTGTTTCTTTAGAGTTTTATTTTTTGGGATAGTTAAACATTTTGCAAACCACATCTTTATTCGCGTATTTTAATTAAAGGTACTGCTTTCGGGCAGGCGTTGTAGGGTGCTAACACCTTCCCTACACGTAACCGACTCCCGAACCCAATCTTTGGTTTTCGTGGAGCATGCTTTATCACTTTATGGTTTTTCCGTAGTTTTCCAGAATAAACTATGGTGGCAACTCCAAATCTCTTTTTCAAAATCAAAATTGTTTTCTTTTTGGATCGTCGTGCTGTCGCGATTTCGGTTGCGACAGATGGCGACTCCATTGGGGATTTCCAGAGAGTCGAGCCATTTAATTAGATACGCGAATTCGATGTGGTTTTGCTTTGTGTTTTTCTTTCCCTTTTCTTTATCTATGCTTGATATTGGGAATAACTGCATGTGAATTGTTGGATACTGAACCCTAGGGTAGAAAACATGTTTATATTTGCCTGGGAATCTTCTGGTTGTTTTGCAGGTGAGGGTTTGGGTGCATTGCATTCTCCCTTCACACACACACTTTGTACATTCTATTGAGTGAGGCCCTATACTCGGGTCTGAGTGCAGCTTAGAAATAGAGGGGTTGTGTAGCGGTGCCACTTGGGCCATACTGCTTGTTTGGCTATCGTGAGAACCCCAGCTAGAGTCTGTTCTCTTCATTTGTCTTTCCGCATCTAGTTGATAACTCGACTGTTGTGGACACACTGTGAAGGGGGCCATAACTCTAGTGACCTTTAATCTTTAGGCTCAGGGAACCATCCTTGTGAGGTTGCATGTACCTAACCTTGGACCTTAAGCGTTGAACCTTCGTTAGGGCACAAAGGGAGGTGTGCAGTCTTATAATTCTCATTTCTGCACAATAAATCCAAGCACCTTGTACATATCACCATAGCATTTTGTACATCTGGTTTTTTCCTTCTTTCTTTTTATTTATGTTTTTATGGTCTTGTCACATTTTGTGGATCCTATTCAGAAAATTATAAATTTGTGATTAATTCCTAAAGGTAAAGATGAAAATTAACATGGGATTTTGAGTCAAGGGGCATTCGAGTTCATACATTTTGATAAAAGGTTACACATCGAGGCCAAGGAAGGCAGTATCGATCACTTGAAGGATCTCGTGAAAAAAAAAGATAACCCTGAAAGATGCATTCAAGAACGGGTATAAGATTTTGTTAAGCTTGTCAGAGTGGAAGAATTTGGGTAAATCTTAAATGCATTTCTCGAGGGCAAAGCTCCATACAACTACCCTGAGCGGTATACCTCTATCTTGCAGCTAGCGAAAATCATAAAAGTACACCCTTGAAGTTGGCGAGTGAATCCATACTTACAACAAGGGGTCTTACTCAAGGATGCCTAGAGTGATTCTTGCATTGATTAACCGAGTATGAAAGGTGGGAAACATGCAGGAATGTACTAACTCTGAGAATACAATCATCGTTGTTTGAGCTGAAGTTTGTGGGACCTTTAATCAATTTTGTGAGCCAAGGAGAAGGAAGATGTCGGCACTTTGAATTCCATATGTCCCCTAGGAACTATCGCGGTTAAACTAAAGATGAAAGGGACAAATGAATGAACGTAGTTTTGTGCAGGCTCAGAAGAGGAAACGTTTAAACGGTGTGTCTATTGGCAGCAAATATCATGTATCGCACGCCGTTGCGATGAATTACCCTAATGTCTCCCTCATGGGTATCCATTGTTGTGTGTGTGTCAAAAAAAAAAACAAAAAATCAAAAAACAAAAACAAAACAAAAAAACAAAAAAAAAAAAAACAAAAAAACAAAAAAAGGGAGAAAGAAAAAAATAATTCGAGTATCCTGTGAGAGGGTCGCTAATGCCTACACCTCTTGCCACATCGCAATCTGATGAAGAATGAATATTTACTTGGGGGCAATGTTGTTTGCTTCGTCAAGTTAAGAACGCTTGGGGGCAATGTTGTTTGCTTCGAAGAAAGGCCCAAGATCATGGACTGTTAATGAAAGACTCCCTCAGCCAATGAATCACAGAAAAGATTAAGACAGTCAAGTTGCCACTCAAGTTAATTTCTCCCGACCCAAATTGTGAAAAGCAATTTCACAATGTTGAACAATAGGCGAAAGCAATAGTGGCAAAGCTAAAGAAGGAAGGTTAACATCATGCTAAAAGGGAGACATCAAGAATTGATAATTCAAATGAAGGAACATGTTGAACAAGGGCGAATTGAAAGTGAAGCCTTTCATAACTAGCTTCCTTTGCCAATGAAGTCAAGGAAGACATCCCTAAGCTTATAGCTGATGCTGAGTTTGTAGTGCCGATATTTAACCTGCTTAAGGGGATTGAAACTTTCTTCAATTACTGCAAAAGCCGACCGGAGAAATGAAAATTGGATGGTTAAGGCCCCAAGGTAGTTGACCAAGACTTCCAATGCCTCACATTTTGGGAACTTCTGAATGACGAGCCACCCTATTGACTCTGTTTCGTGTTAACTTCCAAATTATACCGGGGCAATCTTTTCATGGCTTTATAATTTCTGACTAGAGCATTTGAACTACATTGCCTTCTCTTTTTCTTTTCATTTTTATTTTCTTTTTCTCTTTTTGTTTCATCTAATAAAATTTCAAAAAAAAAAAAAACCAAGATACCCTAAAGGACTCGAACCAGTTTCCAAATCTTAGAGAACCAAGGAGATGTTCAAGAAAGGATGGAAGCCGGTGTCCAACAATTGAATGAGCAAATGAGCCGAATCCTAAAGATCCTAAATGCCTTACAAAGCCCTGGAGATTCGTGTGCACCACAACCTCAACATAGAGTTCGAAAAACCCAAAATTTCCTCTCATATGGTCTCTCCCCCATATTACGCTTCACCCTTGGAGTAAAACTAGGGCAAGTTTACACTCGAAAGGCTGAAAATAATGCAGTCGAAGGAGGAAACAAGCTCGGGGCAACCACTTGCATGGTCCCTGGGAAAATGCTTTAATCAAGTATTATAAGCATGACAATGACAAGACAATCCGAGTTGAAATCTTCTTTCCATGGTTGTACACCAATGGATGATGAGGTTGACAAGGGAATTTGAAATGCTGAAAAAGGATGACAGCCATAGAGGGTGAATGAAATGCTGAGTTTGAAAAGGTTGCAAGGCTTGCTTTGTCCTGGATCTGATGATACCTCTTAAATTTTAGATTACTTAGAAGAACCATTTGTCCCACGAGCCATCTCATGATGTATTGCAAGAAAATGTTTTCTTCTGATAGTTTGGCTGGCATGACACTAATTGGGGCACTCATCTTGAACCTTCATGCATCTAGTCTTGGGAGGATCTCATAGATGCTTTCTTGAGATTGTACAAATATAACATGGATGTGACACTTGATAGATATCAACTGCAGAGCGCGGTGAAGGAATCTGAATCATCCAAAGGATATGCCAAAAGTTAAAAACATATTGTTGCTTAAGGAGAGTCTCTTATGAGTGATAACGAGATGGTTGACACATTCCTAAACACTCTGCAATCACCCTTCTGTGAGACCATGGTGAGCATTGTTTCCTCAAACTTTGCAAACAGGGTGTTAACCGAAGAAAGAATTGGAGTCAGTGTGAAGATTGAAAATATCGTACAAGTACCTACCATGGCGGAAAATGTGAACAAGCCGGTTCTAAGCATGGGAAGAGGAGAGAAGAAAAAGCTCAACCATGTCCCATCACTCAAATACCCTTGACATACTCTCTAGTTGAAACAATTCCAAGACGAAATCGGAGACTCGACCCAAACTCAATTTCTCACCAAGTCTCTGGGCAGAAAAATGATTGTGAATTCCATTCCTATCCTTTTGGACTTAGGCATTGTTTCTTCCAAGTCTCCTACACAAAAAGGTTGGGTCTCTACTTGTTATGCGAGGCCTGTAAAACCTCTATACTCCAAGACTCATGATGCATCATATACAAAATACGATTACAACAAAGAGGCTATCGATCATGCCATCAAAGGTGTTGGGTGTTCAAGTGCAAAGACAAACTTTGATTGATTCAGAATGATTAAAGTTTAAAGGAAATCAACCCAGCAATAAGGCAAGGCTTGAGAATGCGTCTACCAACACCAGGAAGAAATGAAATGGGCTTTTGGACCACGTAAGAGTGCATAAGTGAATTTAATGTTGTGAAGTATCTTGCCAGGAGATCTATGCTCATTGATATTGCGCTTTCATCTATGACCCGCAATGCAGACATTCTCTACAGGGTTTCTTCAAATAGTGTTGGAAATCGAGTCCTAAAGGTGTATTGTGGACAAAAAGAAAACAAAGTTGAAAAACAAAAAAATGAAGACAATCTTGAGTCACTTGTCTTTCTTGCAAATCGTCAAACTCTTGTTTTTCGAAAAAAAAAGAGAGCAAAAAATGATGAATAATCAAAAAGAAAATCGTGATGTCAGACTCTTCCGAGGTCAAATGTTTTAATCAAAAATAACAATTTGACATTTTTCTCAAGACATTTGTGCGCATGTTGCTTGAAAACCTTCATCCTTCAAGTTTTCTAAAATAAAGGATCTTACCTAACCAACATTATCACTGCCCTCAGTAACAAAAACCTTTATACTGAGGCAGATTGACCTGACCAAAAGTTTTCCTGCTTGCGCTAGTAGGGTAATCCCCAAATCCATTGAAACAAAAAAAAAGAAACTTTCAAAAATAGAATAAGTCCATTAGATTGAAAACCCGAAAGGACGGTCTAGAAAGGAAGAAAAAAGGAAAACACGACTCATGTTGAGGTCATCTAGTCGTAGAGTTAATCTTTTGAAAATAAAGCAGTCAGAGTTCAAAATGATGTGTGGCCTTCTTGTCTTTACCTAAAAACAAAAAATATATCCATTGTCACCCCGTTTGAGCCAAAAATAAATTCTTTTTCAAAATTATCCCTAAGCAAGGGTTATCATCAGGTAGGAGTCAACCCTTGATGCAAATGAAAAGCACTCAATGATCAAACGGAGAGAACTAATCAAGAAGAATGAACAAAAAAAAAAACAAAACAAAAAAAAAATCACAAAGTGATGATGAAGAAGAATGAAACATGAAGTTCAAGAAAAGCAAAGTGCTCAAAAAGTCAAATAGTTGATGCAATGCCTAGATAATAACCCTTGTTTCAAAAAAATATAACCAACAAACATTCATTTGGGCCTTCATATCCTTTTTTTCAAATACCTTTTAGCCCCTAGCCACGTTACAAGCCTAATAAAGCCCACACATATTGGATAATGTTTGCTCAATTTTTCATAAAGCTTAATTTTGCGATAAGGCGAAATGACTTTCAATGTGTCGTAAAAAAAAGTTGAAAATGAATGACAAAAAAGAGAAGAAGATAATGTCTCGGGCAGAGGGGATCTCCTTGCCAACTAGCCAGAAGCATGTAAAAGAAAATCAAACCAATTGGGGTCATCCTTTTAGCCGATCTTTTTCATGCCCACCACCTCTTCCAAACGGAACCCTTTGCCAAGGAAAAAACTGGGACAACTTTGTGAGTCTCATAAAAATTTTTCATCAACCCATGACCCAAGACTAGGGCAGCTTTGTGAGTCTCATACAAATTTTTCATCAACCCATGATCCCAAGACTGGGGCAGATTTGCAAGTCTCATTTGATTTGTTCACCCTTAATTTCATGGATCCATACCCCTATTCTCATTTTCCCAAACACTAAATCGGGGCAAAATTTTTTGGTATATCTTGTTTCGTCTTGGCACTCACATATTACATCTCCTTTGAGGATTGTTGTACCCATGTGCCGGTCCCAGTCTTCCAAAC
Organism: Vigna radiata var. radiata; assembly: GCF_000741045.1. Taxonomy (NCBI): domain Eukaryota; kingdom Viridiplantae; phylum Streptophyta; class Magnoliopsida; order Fabales; family Fabaceae; genus Vigna; species Vigna radiata. The sequence continues at coordinate 18,070,881 of NC_028359.1, read as the reverse complement.
CATTCCAAACAACTCTCATTCTCTTCAAAACCATCCTCTTGCCAATAAATTCAAGCATGTGTGCACTGATGTCCCGAAAGAAAAGTCAAAATGTAATAATCTCAAAGTTAAGACCTCAGATGTAAGACATTTATCACTTTCACAAAACATTGAAAATGAAAATCAGTTTGAGGATTGCGAGCAAGACGATTGACTCAAGCAAAAAAAAAAGAAAAAAAAAAGCACAAAACAAAGCAAATGTTTTTCATATGTGCACAATCCATGAAAAAGAAAGTTTTTCTGATCGAAACCCTCTTCATTCATATGAGTGGTTGTCAAATCCTCCTTCAAAAATACAAAAACAGTAGCATCAAGATTTTAACACTTTGTAGTGAAGGGTTTCAACGCCCTAATGTCTTTTCAAAAATCAAATTTCGATCAAAAATTACGAAAACATTTCACAAATTACAAATTTCAAGAATTTCAAAGTTTGAAAGCCTAGTTTCTACGCTGGCCCATAAGCCCAGTTTCGCGCTGGCCCCTAAGCCTAGTTTCTATACTGGCCCATAAGCCCAGTTTCGCCTGGCCCCTTAAGCCCAGTTTTCACACTGGCCCCCCTAAGCCCAGTTTCGCGCTGGCCCCTTAGCCCAGTTTCTACACTGGCCCATAAGCCTAGTTTTACTTGGCCCCCTAAGCCTAGTTTCGCCTAGCCCAAAGCCCAGTTTCTACACTGGCCCAAAAGCCTAGCTTCGTCTGGCCCTTAAGCCCAGTTTTCACACTGGCCCCCTAAGCCCAGTTTCGCGCTGGCCCCTAAGCCCAGTTTCTACACTGGCCCATAAGCCCAGTTCGCCTGGCACCTTAAGCTCAAGTTTTAATTTTGTTATCGGCCCTCTGCTTTGCAATGGTCAAATTTAAGTTTTCCTTCTGCGATTTTGGCCCTCTACAAGGCAATGGTCAAATCCAGGTTTTAATTTTGTTATCGGCCCTCTGGTTCACAATGGTCAAATTTAAGTTTTTCTTCTGCGATTTTGGCCCTCTGCAAGGCAATGGTCAAATCCAGGTTTTAATTTTGTTATCGGCCCTCTGCTTCGCAATGGTNAGGTTTTAATTTTGTTATCGGCCCTCTGCTTCGCAATGGTCAAATTTAAGTTTTTCTTCTGCGATTTTGGCCCTCTACAAGGCAATGGTCAAATCTAGGTTTTAATTTTGTTATCGGCCCTCTGCTTCGCAATGGTCAAATTTAAGTTTTCTTCTGTGATTTTGGCCCCCTGCAAGGCAATGGTCGAATTCGGGTTTTAGTTTTGTTATCGGCCCTCTGCTTCGCAATGGTGAAATTTAAGTTTTTCAGTTTTCATCCTTTTATTTCTTTTTGAAACCCGAACAAAATTAGTGTTTCAATCTTTACTTAGCTTTTACTCAGATAATACAAAAATATCAAATTTTCATATTATCTAGTAATACCTAAGTAAAGAGGGGTAGCTGTCAACACCCAATTTTGTCCGGGTGACTAATTAATGAGACTTGATTTTTATTATTATCTTATTTAATTTATTTTCTTTTATTTTTTTATTATTTTTTATTTTATGTTATTTTGTTGTTCTTAATTTTATTTTACTATTTTGATTAATCTTAGAAAAAAGTAATTACTGAAAAAAAAAACGAAGAAAGAATAAAAAAAAGCAAAAAATTTTAAAAAGAAAAAAGAGGGAAAAAAAGGGAAAAAGAAAAGAAAAAAAAAGAACATGAAAAACGGAAAAAAAGAGAAATAAAAAAAAAAGGAAGAAAAGGAAAAAAGAGATAAAAAAAGATAAAAAAAAGAATAAAAGAGAAAAAGAAAAATAAAAAAAAACAAAAGAAGAAAAAGGAAAAAGAAAAAACAAAAGGGAAAAAGGAAGGAAGGAAAAAAGAAAAAAAAGGGGTGCATGTGAATAAAATGAAAAGAAAAGATTTGTGATTAAATGGGAGATGTGCTTCACGTGATTTTCTTGGAAAAATGGTGCAGCAGACCCATAAACAATTAATATTAATGCAGGAAAGATCACTTTAGAATATTTTTGAAATTTTGTTTTATTTGGTATATTCAATTTCTTCCT
>NC_028359.1:18064985-18068024 GCF_000741045.1 Vigna radiata var. radiata | reverse complement strand
TTTTCTCTTTCTTATATATAAAATACCAAAAAATATAAAAATCTTCAAAAACTAAAAACATCTTCCAACGAACAATCTTTAAGCTAGAACTACGTAACCCTGATTTCTCACTTTGAGAATACGTAGGAGCAAGGTCAATCCTTGTCGGGCACAAAAAATAAAAAAAAAATTATATATTTTGTTTCTTTAGAGTTTTATTTTTTAGGATAGTTAAACATTTTCAAACCACATATTTATTCGCGTATTTTAATTAAAGGTACTGCCTTCGGGCAGGCGTTGTAGGGTGCTAACACCTTCCCTACACGTAACCGACTCCCGAACCCAATCTTTGGTTTTCGTGGACCGTGCTTTATCACTTTATGGTTTTTCCGTAGTTTTCCAGAATAAGCTATGGTGGTGACTCCAAATCTCTTTTTCAAAATCAAAATTGTTTTCTTTTTGGATCGTCGTCCCGTCGTGATTCCGGTTGCGACACATCTACTGAGGGATGCTAAATCTTTTATGTATCTACTGAAGGATACAAGATAAGAACACCTACTGAAGGGTGTTGGAAGGAGAAGCACTTACTGATGAGTGCTAAACAAGTTTGGGTCAGGCTCGTGACGTTAAACAAGCGCTACCTGGGAGGCAACCCAGTTGATTGTTTGTTCATTAATCCTATGTTAAGTGCATTACATGTTAATGATTGCATCTGAGAGGGGAAAAACATATATTAGAAAAATAGAAGGTTGAAATTAAGTGCTAGAAAGAAAGATTACTCAAAAGAAAGCAAAAGAAGAAGTGAAATTAGGCGCAGACCGCTGAGCGGTCCATTTTACCACTGAGCGGTTGCGGCGCTGAGTGTCTCGGCTTTGCTTAAAAGCTGAGCGGTTTTTCACGTTTTTCACTTTGAAACCCTTCTTTGCATTTCACATGAGCGGTCTCCCCAAGCCCTAACACTCTCCTTTCACTTTCAAGAGCATTTTAGAGAGATTTCCTCACTTTCTCATTCATCCACTCACCAAAAGTTCAATTTTCCACCATTACTTTGTCAAAGTTTGGGGTTTTTGGTTGAGGGATTTGCATTGGAGAGGACATACATCATCAATTAAGTAATTTTTCTGCAAGCATTCATAATCTTCACTCAATTAAGTATGCAAATTCATGATTGGTGTTTCTAATTTGAGATTTGTTGATGAACATGCTTAGAAACATGATAAATTAGGGCTTTTGATTTCTATGCATGAATTGATAGAATATGAACTATTTGAACCGATTGAATTGCATGATTTTGATCTGGATTGATGATTTAGCAAAAAAGTGGAGATTAGGATCAAATAGGCAAAGATTTTGAAAAACCCTAGCCGTCACCGCTGAGCTGTCTGTTTTGGCGCTGAGCGGTGGCGCGATTTGAGGCAAACAGCCTAGGCGGTCTTCTTTGGCGCTGACCGGTCTGCAGCTGTTTTGCCTAAATGTTGAAATTTTTGAATGTTTGTGTGTTAAGGAGCCCTGTTTTCCCTCAAAGAATTATATCATTTGATGATTTGATGATGCACTAACCTCTAATGATGTTTCTGTGAATTTATTTGGATGAAATTGATTTATACAGGAATGTCTACCTCAAAAAGAGTTAAGACAATGGGCAACAAAAGGAAGGAACCAGAGACACCTAGAAGATTCTATTCTTCAAGGTTCCTTTCAAGGAAGCATGAGGAACATTTTGCTATAGTCCAGGAGAGGCGATTGCTGATGGAGAGAAAAGCCATGTACATTCCTGACTTGGCTCCAGAGTTTGGTTTGGAGATTGAAAGGCAAGGATGGGAGAGACTGACGACTTATCCAGCACCAACCAGTATTGAGTTGGTGAAGGAGTTTTATGCTAATGCCTTACCGAAAGGAGGAGTGTTTGCAGGGAGGTACATAAGCTATGTACGTGGGCACTTGATCAGCTATGATCTTGACACCATCAACGCTTTTCTAGGGACTAGTGGCCAGTAGAGCAGTGCAATTATGCTGTTATACTGGGGGAGGCCAGGGATTACGAGGACATTGAGCGAGTGATGTGTATCCCTGGGAGGCATTTTCAAAGAAACCCGAACGGAGCACTTGTGAACATCCTTAGGGCAGATTTAACTCCCCTAGCTAAATACTGGATGGCATTTACTCATGCCAACATCCAGTCATGCTCTCATGTTTCTGATATCACTTTACATCAGATCTTGGTTATCTACTGTATGTTGAAGCAGATGGACGTGAATGTGGGAAAGAACATTACCAGTGAGATTATGAGTTGCGCCAACACCGTGAGCAGCAGGATGCCACTGGGACATCCGTCCCTGATTACATACTTGTGTCAGCAGACAGGAGTGGACACTTCAGTTCCACCCTTCGAGAGGCCGAGGAGTGTTATTAATGCCTCTTATTTTCATCAATATTGTAGAGAAGACGAGCCAGCTCGAGCAGTCCCTAGGAGACGTCCTAGGAGGGCAACAACACAACAGGAGGATGAGCCTGCAAATGCACCGACACAGCAGCCAGAGCCTTTCTTGATGAGAGACATGTACATGTCTATGATGGAGGCGAGGATGGAGTCCCTTTGCAAAGGGCAGGAGGCCACTACCGAGATGATTATAGGACTTTATGACCAGCCACCAGTACACAGGTGGACTATGGATGATTTTCGTAGTGTGATGGCTTGGCCTCAACAGCAGGCGCATGGTAGTGGGTCCGGAGCTGTTGGAACTTCAGGAGGACAGGATGTTGACCAGGAGGATGATGAAGATTTTGAGGATGCCTAGGAGGATGAGGATGATGATAACTCAGATGGGGATCTGCGCTGAGAGCATCTACTGATGGATGTCAAGCATTGACAAGGATTTTTCTTTTTCTTTTTCTTTGTACTTTGAATTAGTAGAATAGGTTATATTTATGTTTGAGTCTATGTTTGGCTTGTAGACTTATTCGGATAATGGTTTCAATTTATTGCATGATAAGTTGTTTACTATTGATGATATATTGTGGATGATGATTGAGAATGTGTGAATGTTGATATCCAGATTG
>NC_028359.1:18062795-18064350 GCF_000741045.1 Vigna radiata var. radiata | reverse complement strand
AATTGATTGAATTGCATGTGTATGTCATATGATCAAGGCCATGCTTGAAAAGCCCTTACTTAGAAAAATTTTCACCCAAAGAATTTTAAATGATATACCCTTTTTGAACCTTGACCTTAAACAGTATGAAAACCCTTGATTGAATTGATTTACCTTGAGTTAGGGTTGAGAATAATTATATGTGTTGAAAAGGCTCAAGTTTGGGGTTGAATGGGGAAAGTGAAAGGCAAAAGAAAAAGAAAAGCATTGAGTTCAAAAGAATGAAAAAGAAAAATGCATGTGAAAGATAAGAAAAGAATAAAAGAGAAAAAACATGTAAAAAAGAACTCAATGTAAAATGAAAAAGGGAAAAGTTGGGAATGAGTGAGATTGGTTAAAAAGAGAGTGTGCTTGAACTTTGAATAATGATTTAAACTCTCTTAAATGAAGGATTTTGTATTCCAGAAAAACCAATTTTCTTGTTAGCCCAGCCATAATACAAGCCTTGGAAAAAGTCCTTGTGATGACATGTGCATGTGAAAGATTTTGATTGTTTGAGATGAATGACAATATTGTTTTACGTGACATGTAAACAGTAGAAAGTAGAGTGACCTCCTAAACACTTGAGTGATTGAGTGAAACACTTGCTTGGTGAGAATTGTTAAATCCATGTTTACATCTATGTTTAGTTGATTGATCATTCATGAACAAAACATCTGTTGAAAAAAGATTGATTATGTGAACTAAGTTGGATTGAAAGCATGCATACATCTTTGTAGGATTCCACTGAAATTTGAATTATATAATAACTTGTCATGAGAAAAAGGAGTTTTGAAAAGTGAGAATTATTTGATGAAGAAGTGGAAAGCCAAGTTTAGTCTTGTTTGCTTGAGGACAAGCAAAGTTCTAAGTTTAGGGTTGTGATAACGGTCTAAAAACCGTTATTTTCATACTTAAATTTGATAGTAAAACACACCCTTTGTGGCTTAGAATGAGCTTTAAATCAAGTAAAACACTTAGTTGAGTCTCTTGAGAGTCAAAAGTTGGTTTTAGAGATATTATGCTTGTTATACATTGTTTTGTAGGGATTTTAGATGAATTAAAGATGGAAGTAAGGTAAGGTGGACTTAGACCCATGAAAGAAGGAGAAAAATGATGAAAAGAAGGGTCAAGAAAGTCGTTGAGCGCTAGAATGGTCCACTAAGCGCTCAGAGCGATTAGAGGGAAACCGCTCAGCAGCAAAACTGACCGCTGAGCGGTCAAAGCGGCAAGAGGCAAACCACTGAACGATGAATTTAAGCGCCTGAGAGGTCGTCTGTTTTTTTAGTGAGATTATGTAAATCTTTCTGTAATCTATCTGTTATCTTTTTGGGCTTATATATAGCCCCAGTGCGAATTAGAAGAGGATTCTTTTAGTAGAGAGAAACATCCAGAGCTATTCCACATTGTCATGAACTGGTGGGAAATTCCTTGATTGTGCCAATATCGCCTAGGGATAGGGGTAGGACGGTCAATTGTATTTGCTTCAGATCGCATTGCATTATTGGTTACTAGGGGAGGCTAGGGATAGCAAGCC
>NC_028359.1:18058762-18062128 GCF_000741045.1 Vigna radiata var. radiata | reverse complement strand
CATTGCATGTTTATTTTTGTTCTTTGCATATAACCACCAAATTTATTCTCTTTTTCAAGTCTTACGCGATTAGGTTACATGAAAGTTAAGGCCTAAGAGTCCTTTGGGAAAACGATACTCGGACTTACCCGTTTATATTACTTGATAATGATCTGGTACACTTGCCAGGGACTTAACAATATCCTTTTTCTATTACATCTATCTGGAAGGATAAGAAGATGTTTAATCGACTTTGCCAGATTCAACTTCTTGGTTTCCCAGAACGTTTATATTAATTTTTTTTATTGTACCTTTCCATTACTTTTTGTGAAATTATGTTGGATGTGAAATTTATGTATTTGAACATAATGAGAGTTGGTGGAGAGTGGGAAATCCTTATCGAAGATCCATCTTAAGAAGTTGGACAGAGTAGGAAGGATGTAGCTTCAGTGGTTGTATTTATATCCAAAGATCCAGTTTGGGGGACAGAGTAGGATATGATAATTGAGCTAGCAAGTAGGTGCATCCATATCCGAAGATCCACTTTGAGGGATAGAGTAAGATATGATGTATCTGAGTTAAGTACCACTGCAAGCGTAGAACCTGTTTAGAGTTCGATATTCATAGGATTATTTGAATGAGTTGAGTTTATGATGATCATGGTGTGTTTATTGTATTATTTAGAGATTTAACTTATAAGTTAGAAATATTATTATTAATTTAAAAATATCATGTTATTTTGTTGCATTAGCTCACCATTGCTTTATCTGTTGTTTGGTGGTTACTGTTGTGTTGTGTGTTTTGTCTTGGCTATGATCATCCGGTGGGTGTGAGCAGAAAGTGGTGAGACGCTGGTGGAACATGCGTTAGATGGAGGATTGACTAGTGTTTAAATCTTATGGACGAGATCCCTATTTCAATCGTTTTAAGTTTGGAATGTATTAAGTTTAAATATTGAGTGATGGTTTGTATATTCAGGAAAACTTTTATTCCTCGTTTCTATGATTGTTCTATCATATCAAGAATGTAATGACTATATGTCGCAACCGGAATCGCGACGGGATGATGATCCAAAAAGAAACCAATTTGATTTTGAAAAAGAGTTTTGGAGTCGCCACCATAGTTTATTCTGGAAAACTACGGAAAAACCATAAAATCATAAACCACGGTCCACGAAAACCAAAGATTGGGTTCGGGAGTTGGTTACGTGTAGGGAAGGTATTAGGCTCAAACGGGGTGACAATGGATATAATTTTTTGCTTTTTGGATAAAGAAATAAGGCCACACATCATTTCAAATTCTGATTGCTTTATTTTTAAAAGATTAATTCTGCGACTAGACGACCTCAACATGATTCGTTTTTTCTTTCTTTCTTTGTTTTTTTTTTTTGCTTTTTCCTTTCTAGATTGCCCTTTTAGGTTTTCAATCTAGTGGAATGCTTCTTCTTGTTTTGTTTTTTTTTCAATGGATTCAGGGATCACCTTACTAGCGCAAGCGAGAAAGCTTTTGGTTAGGCCAATTTACCCCTGTGTAAAGGTTTACTTTGTAACTGAGGGTAGTGACAACGTTTGTTGGGAAAGATCTTTTTGTTTTGAAAAAGTGAAGGGTGAAGGTCTTCAAGCAAGATGTGCATAAACGTCTTGAGAAAAATGTCAAATTGTTATTTTTGATTAAATATTTGACCTCGGAAAAGTCTGACACTACAACTTTTGCTTTTGATTTATCATTTTTTTTTTCGAAAAAAATGAGTTTGAAGATTTGCAAGAAAGACAAGTGACTCAAGATATGCACAAGATGCGTGATTTTATCAAGTGAAAATAAGGGTTAGAAGACTGCACACATCTCCCTTTGTGCCCCTACGAAGGTTCGATGCTTAAGATTCAAAGTCAAGTATATGCAATCTCACAAGGATGGTTCCCTGAGCCTAAAGATCAATGCTCACTAGAGCTATGGCCCCCTTCACAGCGTCTCCACAACAGTCGAGTAATCAACTAGACACGGAGAGATAAATGAAGAAAACAAACTCTAGCTGGGGTTCTCACGATAGCCAAACAGGCAGTATGTCCCAAGTGGCACAGCTACACAACCCCTCTAATTCTAAACTTCGCTCAGACTCGGGTATAGGGCCCCACTCATGATATGCATAAAGTGTGTGTGTGAAGGGAGAATGCAATGCACCTAAACCCTCACCTGCAAAACAACTAGAAAAATTCCCAAGCAGATATAAACATGTTTTCTACCCTAGGGTTCAATATCAAGACAATTCACACACAATTATTTCAAAAATAAAACATAGATAAAGAAAAAAGGGAAGAAAAACATAAAGCAAAACCACATCGAATTTGCGCATCTAATTAAATGGCCTGACTCTCAAAGTCCCCAATGAAGTCGCCATCTGTCGCAACCGGAATCGCGACGGGACGACGATCCAAAAAGAAACCAATTTGATATTGAANNAGAGTTTTNGAGTCACAACCATAGTTTATTCTGGAAAACTACGGAAAAACCATAAAATGATAAAGCACGGTCCACGAAAACCTAAGATTGGGTTCGAAAGTCGGTTACGTGTAGGGAAGGAATTAGCACCCTACAACGCCTGCCCGCAGGCAGTACCTTTAATTAAAATACGTGAATAAAGATGTGGTTTGCAAAAATGTTTAACCATCCCAAAAAATTAAACTCTAAAGAAACAACATATATTTTTTATTTTTTGTGCCCGACAAGGATTGACCTTGCTCCTACGTATTCTCAAAGTGAGAAATCAGGGTTACGTAGTTCTAGCTGAAAGATTGTTTGTTTGTTTGAAAATGTTTTTAGTTTTTGAAGATTTTATATTTTTTTGGTATTTTATATATAAGAAAGAGAAAAGGTTTTTAGCACAAGGCAGACAGAATGGTCGCACGTGCGCTAAAACCCTTTAAAATAAATTTTTGTTGATTTTTTTTTGAATGAATAAGAAGAAAAAGGGTTTTAGCACAAGGCAGACAGAATGGTCGCACGTGTGCTTAAACCTTTTAAAATATTTTTGGTTAATTTTTTTTGAAAGGAGAAGAAGAAAGTTTTTAGCACAAGGCAGAAAGAATGGTTGCACGTGTGCCTAAACCTTTTAAAATAAGTTTTTGTTGACCTTTTGAAAGAAGAAGAAGAAAAAGGTTTTTAGCACAAGGCAGATTGAGTGGTCGCACGTGTGCCTAAACCTTTTAAAATAATTTTTTGTTAATTTTTTGAAAGAAGAAGACGAAAAAGGTTTTTAGCACAAGGCAGACAGAATGGTCGCACGTGTGCTTAAATCTTTTAAAATAACTTTTTGTTAATTTTTTGAAAGAAGAAGAAAAAGGTTTTTAGCACAAGGCACACAGAATGGTCGCACGTGTGCTTAAACCTTTT
>NC_028359.1:18054744-18057712 GCF_000741045.1 Vigna radiata var. radiata | reverse complement strand
CATATTTTTCTCTTTAGGAAGAAATTGAATACAACAATCAATTTATTATTTTTAATTATTCCTTGCAATGATTGTCATAATGTTGATTCGAATTATTACAAAATAAAACAAAATTTCAAAAATATTCTAAAATGATCTTTCCTGCATTAATATTAATTGCTTATGGGCCTGCTGCACCATTTTTCCAAGAAAATCACTTGGAGCACCTCTCCCATTTAATCATCATTCTTTTCTTTTCATTTTATTCACGTGCACCCTTTTTTTTTTTCTTTTTTCCTTCCTTCCTTTTTTCCTTTTGTTTTTGTTTTTCCTTTTTTCTTTTTTTTTTTTTTATTTTTTTTTTTATTTTTCTTTTTCTCTTTTATTCTTTTTCTCTTTTTTTTTCCTCTTCTTCCTTTTTTTTATTTCTCTTTTTTTCCGTTTTTCATGTACTCTTTTATTCTTTTCTTTTTCCCTTTTTTTTTCTTCTTTTTTTCTTTTAAAAACTTCTTGCTTTTTTTTATTCTTTCTTCGTTTCTTTTTTTTTTGGTAATTACTTTTTTTTTAAAATTAAACAAAATAGTAAAAAAAAATTAAGAACAACAATAAAAACCAAGTCTCATTATTTAGTCACCCGGACGAAATTGGGTGTTGACAATTGCCCCTCTTTACTTAGATATTACTAGATAATATGAAAATTTGATATTTTTGTATTACGTGAGTAAAAGCTAAGTAAAGATAGAAACACTAATTTTGTCCTGGGTTTCAAAAAGAAATAAAAGGATGAAAACTGAAAAACTTAAATTTGACCATTGCGAAGCAGAGGGCCGATAACAAAACTAAAACTTAAATTTGACCATTGCGAAGCAGAGGGCTGATAACAAAATTAAAACCTGGATTTGACCATTGCCTTGCAGAGGGCCAAAATCGCAGAAGGAAAACTTAAATTTGACCATTGCGAAGCAGAGGGCCGATAACAAAATTAAAACCTGGATTTGACCATTGCCTTGCAGAGGGCCAAAATCGCAGAAGGAAAACTTAAATCTGACCATTGCAAAGCAGAGGGCCGATAACAAAATTAAAACCTGGATTTGACCATTGCCTTGCAGAGGGCCAAAATCGCAGAAGGAAAACTTAAATATGACCATTGCGAAGCAAAGGGCCAATAACAAAATTAAAACCTGGATTTGACCATTGCCTTGTAGAGGGCCAAAATCACAGAAGAAAAACTTAAATTTGACCATTGCGAAACAGAGGGCCGATAACAAAAAGAAAAACTTGAGGTACCAGGCGAACTGGGCTTTGGGTGCCAGACAAAACTGGGCTTTTGTGGGCCAGGTGAAACTTAGCTTATGGGCCAGGCGAGCTGGGCTTAGGGGGCCAGGCGAAACTGGGCTTAGGAGCTAGTGTAGAAACTGGGCTTTGGGGCCAGCGTGAAACTGGGCTTAGGGGCCAGTGTAGCAACTGGGCTTATGGGCTAGGTGAAACTAGGCTTAGGGGCCAGTGTGAAAACTGTGCTTATGGGCCAGGTGAAACTGGGCTTAGGGGCCAGGTGAAACTGGGCATAGGGACCAGGAGAGCTGGGCTTATGTGCCAGGTGAAACCGGGCTTAGGGGCCAATGTGAAAACTAGGCTTATGGGCTAGGTGAAACTGGGCTTAGGGGCTAGTGTAGAAACTGGGCTTTGGGGCCAGCGTGAAACTGGGCTTAGGAGCCAGCGTGAAACTAGGCTTGGGGGCCAGGTGAAACTGCGCTTAAGGGCCAGTGTAGAAATTGGGCTTTGGGGCCATCGTGAAACTGGGCTTAGGGGGAAAGTGTAGAAACTGGGCTTATGGGCCAGGCGAAACTGAGCTTAGTGGGAAAGTGTAGAAACTGGGCTTTCAAACTTTGAAATTCTTGAAATTTGTAATTTTGGGAAAATTTTGTAATTTTGGTAAAAATTTGATTTTGAAACGATATGGCTTGAAAGAGAAAATCTGAATGTTATTTTTTTTTTTTTTGGAGAAGAAGGATTCGATAACCATTCATATGAATGAAGAGGGTTTCGATCCGAAAAATTTGCTTTTTATGAATTGATGGCAACTTATGTTATGCACTTTTGGAAAACATTTGCTTCGTTTTGTGTTTTTTTTCTGAGTCAATTGTCTTATCTTGCAATCATCAAACTGTTTTTCTTCTCTTTTTTTTTTGTGAAAACGGAGGAACGTCATACATCCGAGGTCTAATGTCTGAGATGATTACAATTTGACTTTTTTCCTTCTTGACATCAGTGCACACATGCTTGAATTTATTGGCAAGAGGATGATTTTTAAGACAATGAGAGTTGTTTAGAATGGTTTGGAAGGTTGGGACAGGCATGTGGGCACTACAAACCCCAAAGGAGATGACATACCAAAAATTTTGCCCCGGTTTTGTGTTTGGGAAAATGAGCTGGGGTTTGGATCCATGAAATTTGGGGTGAAACAAACTCAAGTGAGACTTGCAAAGTTGCCCTGGTCATGGGATTATGGATTGATGAAAAATTTGTGTGAGACTCACAAAGCTGCCCTAGTTTTTTTATCGTCGTATGGGTTGATGAACGACTCGTGTGAGGTTCACAAAGTTGCCCCAGTTTTCTTTGGCCCGGGGTTCTATTTGGAAGAGGTAGTGGCATGACAAGGATCGACCAAAAGGATGGTCCCAACTAGTTTGATTTTCTTTTGCATGCTTCTGGCTAGGTTACAGGGAGATCCCCTCTTCTTGAGACATTACCTTTTTTTTTTAATTCATTCGTTTTCAAATTCTTTTCTTTTCTTTTTTTTTACGACATATTGAAAGTCATTTTGCCTTATCGCAAAATTAAGCTTTATAAAAATTTGAGCAATCATTATTCAATCTGCGTGGACTTTATTAGGCTTGTAATGTGGCTAGGGGCTAAAAGGTATTTTAAAAAAAGGATATAAAGGCCCAAATGAATGTTTGTTGGTTATATTTTTTGAAACAAGGGTTAT
>NC_028359.1:18038510-18052364 GCF_000741045.1 Vigna radiata var. radiata | reverse complement strand
TGTAGTTTTTATAGTATGCAAATAGTACTTACGTGAAAGTTTAAAACAAAACATAAAATAATAAATGCATATAGAATACAAATAATGATATTANTTACGTAAATATTTTTTTAAGGAAAGATATGAAGATAGAAAATAAATTACAGCTAAAAAATGTATTAAGAATTAAAGAACAAAAAAAATACTAGAAACTATTTTTTTTATCTTTTTAAGATTTATTTTTTTCATTTGAGAAATATTTAAACAATAATAAAACAAGAACAAACTAGAAATCATATTCAATTATTAAAAAGAAAGATGTAAGAATCTCTAAAACCATTTTTTTATTTTGTAATTTTTCTTTTTTTCTTATTCTTTATTTTATAGTATTGAAAGCATGTGTAATAAATATTGAAGTGCAGTAATGAAACAAACTTATAAACAGAATTACAAAATCAAGGAATGTAAGGATATAAAATTATAGGGGGTTACACACATTTGTAATATTATTGTGATCTTGCCTTAATGGCGAATTAATTGTCAATTAGCAAAATAGGGAAATAAATGGTCTTGATTGAAGAAAAATAAATCAAATCAAAATCATATTTTTCTCTTCAGGAAGAAATTGAATACAACAATCAATTTATTATTTTTAATTATTCCTTGCAATGATTGTCATAATGTTGATTCGAATTATTACCTAATAAAACAAAATTTCAAAAATATTCTAAAGTGATCTTTCCTGCATTAATATTAATTGCTTACGGGCCTGCTGCACCATTTTTCCAAGAAAATCTTGTGGAGCACCTCTCCCATTTAATCACCATTCTTTTCTTTTCCTTTTATTCACGTGCACCCCCCTTTTTTTCTTTTTTTCTTCCTTCTTTTTTTCCTTTTGTTTTTCTTTTTCCTTTTTTCTTTTATTTTTATTTTTATTTTATTTTTCTTTTTCTCTTTTTTTTTCCTCTTCTTCCTTTTTTTTTATTTCTCTTTTTTTCCGTTTTTCATGTTCTCTTTTTTTTTCTTTTCTTTTTCCCTTTTTTTTCTTCTTTTTTTCTTTTAAAAACTTCTTGCTTTTTTTTATTCTTTCTTCATTTTTTTTTTGTAATTACTTTTTTTTTAAATTAAACAAAATAGTAAAATAAAATTAAGAACAACAATAAAAACCAAGTCTCATTATTTAGTCACCCGGACGAAATTGGGTGTTGACACTATATTATAGTTTAATACTATAATTATTGGGATGTTACAAGATGCATTCAAAGAGTTACATGCTGAAGCTATGCGACTGCAATACAAGGTTAATCGACTGAACTCTGATAGAAGAACTTTTGAAAACAGAATTAATAACCTTGTTGCAGAAAATGAAAGATTAGAAAAAGAGTTGAATGAAGCTTTGTTATCTGCTAAGGATGTAGAAATTAAAACTGTTACAATAGAAAAAGTTTGTGAAAATTGTCCTAGTCATATTGAAAAGATAAATTGCTTGACTAGCACGCTAGCTAAGTTTACTCAAGGTAGAGACAATTTAGATGTTGTATTAAATTCATCTGGCAGAATTATTAATAGACAAGGAATTGGTTACAAAACTCAATCTAACAGAACCAATGCTAGGAAATTCACATATTTGAATAAACCTGCTAGAAATGCATGTTTTTATTGCAATTGTATTGGTCATACTGTTAGAAACTGTTATTACAAAAATGTTGTTGTTCCAAAAGGATTATGTGTTTGGATACCAAAGGAACATGTAACAAGGATTAACAATCAAGGACCCAAAGTCAAATGGGTATCAACAACCAAAACTTAGGTTTTTTGTAGGATACACAACTGATGCAGAGTGGTCTCAAGAACAAATCATCTATGGAATACATGTCAAATATCTTGAGTATCTATCTGCTGCATCACGCTCATATTGTTTGGTTGTTGCTGTATGATTGTTTGTGCTATATGCTTAACTGTTTGGATTGATTGAATTTGCTTCACAATGATTTTCTCGAGTCACAGTCGACTCCAATATTAATTCAATCGACTGAGTTATCAGATTGTTGCACGTGGCATTATATGTCTTTCTTCTTAAATACATCACTATCCTTGTGGACAATCGTTCATCTTCTTTGACTGAGAAAGAAAATTTTTGTGAACTCTTATGGCTTCTTCTAGTCGCTCCACACCTAGAAACATTAGAAGAAATGACTCTGAATCCAGAATGGCTGATCCTACTGGATGGATTTGTGATGAAGCAACTAGGGAAAGATTCCTTGGCGCTACTACAAAGTTAATCGTCTCTCCTATGAACATTAATCTGAATCTGTTCGAAAAGGAAGGATTCATGTTTCCTAAGTGGATTGAGAGACAAGGATTGTCATTGCTTGTGCAACTAAAGGGTTGGTGGTACCTTGACCTTGTGAAAGTATTTTACCACAACTTGAGGATGATTGATGATAGTATTTGTTCAAAGGTAAAAGGAGTTGATATTGTAATTGATGACTTCTTATGAAACATGATGGTAAATCTACCTTCAAAAGGAGGCCTGTCACTTCTACCCTTTGCTCAAACCAATATCTCATTCAATATGAGGAAGGTATATAAAGACTAGTTGAGATTTCCTGGAAGATATTCCATTGAAAGTTTCTATTCACATGAAGGTCTAAGAAAAGAGGAAAAGTTGTTGGTTGTTCTTCTTGCTTGAATCATCTTACCAAGAAGGGCTAAAACTGACAGAATGACAAGTGAAGAAATTTATCTTCTTCATGCAATCAAAAATAACATTCCAATCAACTGGTTAGAAGTTGTGAAGAATCATATGAAACTTGTTACCTTAAACAAATCACAATATCTTCCATACGCAATAATAGTAAGAAGGGTATTGGAATTTTAAGGAGTATGTGTCAAAAATGAGCAAAAGTGTCTGTTGGGGTCAACAAATACATTTGATCTTGACTATGCTATCTCCCTAGGAGTTGTGAAAACAATTAATGGATGGTGTTTCATGGGAGAAGAAGTTGAGTATAACACCGGAAACAACTCTCCAAATGTGATGAATCATGAAACAAGACATCAGAATGAAAATACTCCCGATGAGAGCTTCACTCACTATCTCTAACCTCATTCAAAGAAATGAATGAATTATTATGTCTTATCATATAGTGTTTTGGGTCCTAGACTATGTTCTTATTTTGTGAATGGCATAGAACGCCATTTTTTGCTGTTTCTGTTTTTTTCTTCTTTTTTTTTTGCTTTCCTTGTCCAATCCTATCATTGTAATATCATTTTGTCAAGGAAATGAAATCAGTGTTTTGAACCAATCCAGTTAATTCTAATCTGTTTGAGTAATATTTGATTCTATGATTGATTGATTCAACTATGTCCTGTTTGAATTCAACTATGCTTACTCTATCATGCATATTTACATATTGACTTTTGTTGTTAATTGATTATAATTCATGCTTAACCATTATGCTTGATCTAGAAAAGGTTGTTGAAAGGTTTTGTAGGAAGAACATTGCTTTGGGATTTACAATTGGAATTCAACTTCTGCAGAAGCAATGCATTCGACTGATGATTTAAAGCATTCGACTGAGTCTAAATGGGTTAGCAATTGCATATCTGGAATCTGCTTCTATCATTACTATTTGCTTAAATCATGCATAATCTGCTATTATCTCTGCTCTTATCTGTTGCAAGTATCTTAATTGAGATAATATTGTGAGATTGTTGAAGTTTGTATCATTGCATATCTATGTGGTTTGATATTCTAACTTTGATAGACCTTTGTGCTTAAACTGTTGATAAATATGTGATATTCTGCATTATACACCTGATTTGATTTTATAATGCATAATGACAGGGGAAGTATCACCTTTCACATTTTTTCATCACATGCCTATATTGCAGGGGGAGTTAATATTGTTTTGTGATGAAACTGTGATTATGAGAGCATCATTGTATTTTACAAATTACATATTTTTCTGATGCATCTCTGATTTCAAATCTACATAAACATTTGAAGCATTCCTTTTTTGTTAATGCATAAAGGGGGAGAGAAATATATGTGAGTATAAGAGCTAGTATAAATGCTTTGTGAAAGGGGGAGTGTAATCTGTCTCATACTTTATCTACTTGATATTTTTGCTAAATATGCAGAGTAATTGAGTTGATTGAACTATTGCTTATATGCTATTACTCTGTCATATGTTGAATTGTGCAAACATGGTTGAGTTATTAAGCATGGTTGTGCATCATCAAAAAATGGGGAGATTGTTGAGATTGTTGACAACACAAACCCTATATCAATCTAGTTTTTGATGATGACTACACAATGCTTCATAACAATACACATGTTGTTGTATTACATGTTCTTGTTCTGAACTGTTTGTTATATCTGTTGAACATGTTTTGATGTACTGTGATGTATGTTCCTATGTTGATTGTGTGATATATTTGTGGAACATGCTTGTACATTAACATGTAATAAAATGTCTTTGATAACAATACATTTTGGAAGTGAAAAATCACAAGCACTTTATGAACTTATAATTGTGTAACAAAGTTCTAGTACATTCGAATACACCTGTAATGGATTCGACTATTCTAAAACCTTTGTACAAATTTTGAACATCAGTGCTTTGTGTAGTTTTGGATTGAAAAGAATTTCAAAATGTTTTTACATGTGTTAGTTGACTTTCTCCAGTGTACATTCGACTGTATTATTGATCTATTTTGGAATTCTGTTATGCTTCGTGCTCCAACGGCTATATTTTTAAAAGTTAGTTAAGCATTGAAGACTTGGTCAACTGTAATAAATATATGTTGATTTTTGTTGATTAAGAGCCTATGTGTTGATTGTCTGTTATAACTGTTTTAATACAGTCGACTGTATTAGTAGGCTATTTGACTGAGAAACAATCTGTCTAAGAGAAAACTATAAATTAGCCGAACACGAATTGTTCAGAGACTTTTGTGAAACTGACATTTTCATTTTTTTTTTCAAATTGAATTCTCTGTCTTAACAGCTCCAAGAAGATGGTGGTGATCTATCTTGAGAGAGATTCAAAGGGAGAAGGCAATTACGTTGACTGCGTGATCATTATCTACATGAACGCTTGACATCATGTGAAGACTATTATGTTGATTGAAGGCTTGGCAACTTGTGAAGTCTGCTATGTTAAGGCTTGACATCCTGTGAAGAGTGCTGGTTACAAGTTGAGGATTGTTTGACGAGGGTTCAGATTGCAGAAGAGGGTATTCTTGCTGCAAGTTTGGTTTTGTTGTGCAACTATAATTTGGTTTTGGGTTAGAGTGGAGATTTATATTTTTGCGTGAGGCTTCTATAAAATCCTTGTTGTAAAAACCGCAACCATTATAGTGCATTTGCTTCCTAGGTTGGAAGGACACTAAATGTAGTCATTGTCGGGCAAACCAGTATAAAAACCAGTGTTTGATTTTTTCTATCCCTGCATCTTTATTTCTAGTCGACTTTACCTGTTTAGCAGCCAACTACGTTTTTCCGCTGCATTGAAATTTTCATTACTTGCATTTAAGAAAAGATACAAAAGCTTTATACTTTTGTATAAGGATTGCGAAAAGATTTTGTTTTTGAAACAACACCAATTCACCCCCGCCTCTTGGTGTAAAGAAGCCTACCTGTTTTCCTAACAATGTTGTCCAGTGCTATGAATGTGGAAAAGGTCACATCAAGCCTGATTGTTCTGACTTATAGCCGAAGCAAAAAGGAAAGAAAAGATTCCCTCCAAGCAAAAATATGAAAAGAAAAGGAGCCTACATTGCTTGGGAGAACTCAGATTGTGAGAAATCAAGTGACGAAGATTCTGATCAAGAGGAGGAATCAAATTTGTGCTATATGACAAGTGTAACATGGGACGACTGTAACGCCCTAGCAACATATAGGGAATATTGACTACCACCACAAATCAACACGAGGTTTTCCAATGTGCTTTGTCCTCACTCGTACATTTTTTGGGAAAGCTTCCGCTTAGTTCATCCTCGAACCACACCGTACTGGGAAAGGCTAGGCTTTGATACCATTTGTAACACCCCAACAACTTACAGGGAATATTGACTGCCCCCACAAATCAACACGAGGCTTTCCAATGTGCTTTGTCCTCAATCGCACATTTTCTAGGAAAACTTCCCAGAAGGTCACCCATCCCTAAATTACTCCAAGCTAAGCACACTTAACTATGGAGTTCTTATGGGTTAGGCTACCGAAAAGCAAATGCATTTGTTGATATGAGTAGCCAAATTAATTCCTTTAAGCTATCCTTCAACCGTATAGTCCCATACCTATACAGTCTCTAGATCCCTCTCATTCCGATGTATGTTCGATTCGTCCATGTGTCCCTTCCATTAGAAGTCTGCCAGGAGCCGCTCCTTGTTCGTGCCTCTTGCATCGACGATCACTCCCCGCCCTCGTCAGTGCCCGGGTGTCACAATGACTATGACAGTGATGCAGACATATCAAATGAACCAGTGGAAGTCAAGTATGATTTGCTGCAAGATGCTTTTAAAGAGTTACATGCTGAAGCTATGTGACTGTAATATAAGGTAAACCGACTGAGCTCTGAAAGAAGAGATAGAATTAATAACCTTGTTTCAGAAAATGAGAAATTAGAAAAAGAATTGAATGAAGCTTTGTTCTTTGTTAAGGATGTAGAAATTAAAACTGTTACAGTAGAAAAAGTTTGTGAAAATTTCCTACTCATATTGAAAAGATAAATTACTTGACTAGCACGCTAGCTAAGTTTACTCATGGAAGGGACAATTTAGATGTTGTTTTAAATTCATCTGGAAGATTACAAATAGATAAGGAATTGGTTACAAAGCTCAACCTAACAGAACCAATGCTAGGAGATTCACTGTTTTGAATAAACCTGCTAGAAATGCATGTTTTTATTGCAATTGTATTGGTCATACTGTTAAAAACTGTTATTACAAAAATGTTGTTGTTCCTAAAGGATTATGTGTCTGGATACCAAAGGAACATGTAACAAGGATTAACAATCAAGGACCCAAAGTCAAATGGGTACCAGCAACCAAAACTTAGTTGTTTTGCAGGATATACAACTGATGCAAAGTGATCTAAAGAATAAATCATCTATGGAACACATCAAATATCTTGAGGATCTACAATTGGCAAAACTGTATTTATCTATTGCATCATGCTTATATTGATTTGTTGTTGTTGTGTGATTGTTTGTGCTGTATGCTTAATTGTTTGATTGATTGAATCTGATTGAAAATGTTTTTCTCGAGTCACAATCGACTCCAATATTAATTCAATGGACTGAGTTATCTGATTGTATGTAAAACTCTGTTTTTTGAACGTTAGAATTTAAACTTGGGTTTTAATGATAATCTTTGGCGCATTTTCCTTCTATAAATGAATGTGATAGTCTGAGGCACTCATATACACAGTGATAAACAAAACCCTTATTCTGATTCTGGTGAAACCTTTCCCTCATTCCACTCAAATGGCTGCCTCCTCATCAAGACCTGGAAGGCGTCCTATGTCAGCATGAAGAGAGGCTGATCCTTTTGGATGGTTCAGTGATGATAATCAAAGGAATGACTTCATCTGCAAATGGGGTTTCAAAGAAGTCTTGAGACACAAATGCATAAATACTGCTTACTATAAGAATGAAGGTTTCAAATTTCAAGAATGACTTGCAAGAGACAACCTGACGAAGTTTGTTGAATTACAAGGTGAATGTTATCCAAACTTAGTTAAGGTATTCTACTGTAATCTCAGAAGGGAAGGAAACAGCTTGACATCAAGAGTAAAAGGAGTTGATATTGTTATAAACAATATCATCTGGGAAAATGCTGCTGGACTTAAAAATGGAGGACTATCTTCGTATCATGGGATTGCTGGTTATGATAGCCAAGGATTATACAATTCTATGCTAAGGAAACCTGCTATTGCAAAGCGCTCAGATGACTTCAACATCAGAAATCTTTTAATAGATGAGTGCATCTGCGTATATGTAATGACTTGGATACTACTTCCAAGAGAAGATGATCACTCTTTATTAACATATGTAATGACTTGGATACTGCCAAGTATCATCTGATATTCAAACAAATTGGACATTTGTAGTTCGTGATCACATGATGAAGTTCACTAAAAGCAGAGGATTGTGTCTACCGTACGGGGTACTTATCAGCAAAATATTGAAGATGCAAAAAGTTGACATCACAAATGAAAGGGTCATTAACTGTAGAAAGAGTAATGTTATGGAAACTCATTTCTTAGACTTTGTTGGGATCATCAAGTTAAGAGATGAATGGATAATGGTTGATGACATTCCATCTACATTTAAAATGGATCCTCTAAAAATTGATGCCACAGGATACAAATTTCATCCATTAAACATCTTTGAAGGCCATGTAGATAGAAGATTTGACAGATTGGAAAACAAACTAAACTTGATGCAAAAATCTTTATCTGACCTCCACAAGAAAATGGATTATGCACTCCGGATAAAAACTTTTGAAGAATCATTTGTTGGGGATACGGATAGTGGTATAAACAGTGTTGACAAAAAGATTGAAGAATCATCTGAATCAGAATAGAGTTCTGTTTATCCTATTATGATTTGAGTCATAGTCTATGTCTTTCATTTTGTATATGGCATATGATGCCATATCTTTGGTTGGTCTTTCTTTTTGTTTTTCCTGTCCTATTCCTATCATTGTAATATCATCTTGTTGAAGGAAATGAAATCAGTGTTTTGAATCAATTCAGTTGCTTTAAAATTGCTTAATGTCTGATTGCACTAATTGATTAATTCGACTATGCTCTGTTTGAAGTCAACTATGCTTATTTTGTCATACATCCTTACATATGCATTCGAATTGTACAAAGAAGGTGCTGACTATGTTCTGTTATGAAGGCTTATGCGTTGACTGTGTGATCAGAACTACACAAAGAAGGTGCTTCTTGATTGATCTTTGAAGGCTTGGCATCTTGTGAAGATTGCTGCATTGTTTGAAGGCTTGGCATCCTGTGAAGATTGTTGTGTTAAGGCTTGGCATCCTGTGAGGAGTGCTGGAATTTACACGTTGAGGATTGTTTGACGTGAGTTCATATTGCAGAAGAGGGGATTCTTGCTGCAAGTCTGGTTTTGGTTATTCCAGCTATATTTTGGTTTCCGGTTATAGAGGAGATTTATATTTTTGATGTTAGGTCATCTATAAATTCCTTGTTGTAAAAATCGCAACCTATATAGTGCATTTTCTTCCTGGATTGGAAGGACACTGGATGTAGGCATTGTTGGCCGAACCAGTATAAAAACCAGTGTTTGATTTTCTCTATCCCTGCACTCTTTATTTTAGTCGACTATACCTGTTAAGCAGTCAACTACATTTTTCCGCTGCATAGAAATTTTCATTACTTGCATTTCAAGAAAGATAAAAAAAGCTTTATACTTTTGTATAAAGATTGCGAAAAGATTTTGTTTTTGAAACAATACCAATTCACCCCCCCCCCTCTTGGTGTAAAGAAGCCTACCTGTTTTTCTCAACATACATTGTTTCCCCAACAACAATGGAAGTTTAGTTGACCATAGACATGATGAAACTAGATGAAAATAATGAAAAGAATGAAAGATAAAACCCTAAAAGTTTAGATTGGAGCTTCCGCATCCAAAATCTGCCTCTGAGGGGTGAAAATAGTGTTTCTGCATCTCTTTCTGTCAAAAGATACCCTCTCTAAGTCGTGCAAATCAATATATAGCTCATAAAAATAATAGAAAAATTGGCCCAGGCCCACGCAGATGGCGCTCAGGGCTACAATACTGCTCAACGGTGAGTGCAACACTTAGAAATAACGCTCAGCGTTGACGCCAAAGCCTTTGGCAGTAAATTCACTGAAGAGGCTGGCACTCAGCGGTAAAAGTGCCGCTCAAAGGTGGCTGCGACACTTGTTTTCCCCCTCAGCGTTGGCGCTTAAGCGTTTAGCACAGAACTCCACAGTGAGGCTGGCGCTCAACGGTGAACTTGCGCACAGCGGTGGCTGCGGTTCCTCCTTTATGCACTTTTCTAGCTTTTCTCGAGTCCAACTCTTTGCTACTTCAACTTCCTTCATCCAATTCATGTTAATTCCTGCCAAAACAAGGAAAACCAATCATAATACCAATAATACTATCTTCAACTCTCTTATTCTCTAACTTAAGCAAAAAGTATGATTTCAAGCTAGTTTCTAAGTCATAAAGGGTGTGTTTAGTGTCAAATTTAAGTATAAAAATAATTGTATTTCAACGGTTATCAATAACAAACAAGAAAACAAGTAACATACACATAAAGAAGAAAGGGTAAGGTAATTTAACCAAAAAACACACATACAAACACTAGTTATGGACTTAACCATTCGGATATATATATATATATATATATATATATATATATATTAATGCCAAACTCTAACAGGTTAACACTTATGCTGGCCTCTACTACTCTAAAGAGTCATCGTCAATGAGTTTCATCCTACCACACACAAGGTTAGTTCATTAACGTCTTAGGCCAAGGTAAAGCTCCTAAAGTAGGACCTTTTGTTCCTCTCACCACATACCCCACCCTTCTCTACTAGGGACTGGATAATTAATAAAGCGTCAAATAACTCCCACTACAAATTCCTTACATCAACTCACACACAACTTAAAACCATACAAGAACTTCTTGAAATCCCTTTCACATTATACATGATACATACAATCATAATATAGCTCATAAGACATTTCAAACTTCAAACTAAACATTCCTAACATCCATAGAAAACCAATTTAGATAAGCAAATACTAGACACACTAGTGCAGCGAAGGGAATATACCGCGGTTATTTTTCACTATAGGTCGCGGTTTATGAACCGCGACATATTTAGCCGCGGTAGTAAGTTAGAGACTTTAGGCCGCGGTTACAACCGCGGTAAAAAGATGGGGGAATATACCGCGGTTGGCGTAGGAACCGCGACCTAAACCCCTTTTTTTGTAAAAAAAAAAAAATAGTTCCAGTATAGGCTGCAGTTATAACCGCGGTAAAAAACCCAGGAATAGACCGCAATTCCTGCACTAACCGCGACCAAAGGTCTTCTAAAAAAAAAATCGAACACTTTCTACCACAGTTGTGGTAACAACCGCAACATATTCCCTTGCAGTTTTTTAAAATAGCAGGTCTGTTTTTGTGATATCCACTACCATAAAAACAGACCTGCATATCAAATACACGTTCAAATTCATTTTCAACAGAACAAACACATGTTGAAATGTATTTTAACATCAAATAAAGTACAAAGTCTAATAAAATACAATCTAATCAAATGCAATGTGTAAATCTAGTAACTAAGATCTATTGTATAATCTAACTATATACTTTGCAGCAGCGTTCCTCATGAATGATAGAGGCTTCTCAGGAACTGGTGTAGTAGTCTTGAAACTCTGCACAAGACAATTCATATTAATTAGTGTATATGAATTCTAAATTTGGGAAAAAATCAAAATTTTTTAAAGTTAAATATTACCGTTTCCCAACCTCTTGTGATGTGAGAACGAACAATATGGGTCATCCAATACATTACATAGTATTCGCACTCATATGACCCATTTTGTCTGTTACACTACAATATATCATCACAGTTGTAAATAGTTAGTGAATAACATTAAAATAAAACAACTATAAGAAAGTATGACTTTAGCATATGTCAAACCTTGAGAGAAATCCAAACAATCTTTCTACTATTAGCAATTGATCTCCCAACCATCATCATACTTGCTGGAATAGAACTATATATAAAAAAGGTTTTAGCATTCATTTATATAACAAAGAAACTCCAAACATTGAGGTTCTTACCAATCAATCGCTTGTCTGAGATGTGTGGGAGGAGGCCTGTGCAATGAGTAGAACCACAAAGCATAGTTCTCTTGCATAGACATAACAAGAAGCTGTCAATGGCGCCTGAAATTCATAATAACTTAACTATTATATATTAAAATCGTATATGGAACTTTATTATGTTAACAAAGTTCACTTACCCGGATATATAAGGCAAAAAGTATATTTTCTTGCCGCTTGCAAAACTTCTTATCAGATTTGTGTTTATCTGATCAAAATCATTTGATTCATGAATGGATTGGGGATCAATGAATCCATAATCATCAGAATGCCCCAACTTGTTACTGACCCTAGACATATACCTGAAACCAAAAATTAACTTTGATATAAGGATACTTGATATATAAATCAATTTTATATATAAATAATTGCTCATAGATTTTACATCAACCATAGCTGAATAATTAAAATATTCATCCCCTGGGACGGCTGGTGCGGAACAACTTCCTTTTCCGCTTCTCCCTGTCAGAGTAAATGTTAGATTATACAAAAGATAGAAATAATTGCACATTAATGTTTATTAAGTTTACCTATGGGAGGCACAACATGTTCCTGTTCCTGTACAGGAGATGGCACCGGGTGCATGCCAAAGGTCTCAAACAGCTGCTGGAACATGGAGCTGAACTCACTATACAATTCAGCCCTGAGTTCTGATCTAACCTTGTTTGTGATCTCTTCCGTAAGGTCCGCTCGGACCTTTTTTGCGATCTCTTGTGTCATCCTTTCTCTTTGTGCTTTGTTGTATGCATATGAAGGCTGATGAGAAGAGCTCCCAAAGTAATCTTTAATTCCTACTCCAGGACCAGCAGCACGTACACATCCAGGGTGCTTAGGTCGTCCAATCGCAGCAGCAAGAATATCCTGGCGACCCTCTGGAGTGAATTGACCTTGGGAGCTCTACTCAACNAAGGAGTCCTGTAACATTACAAAACACCATTATTCTTTAAAAAGTTCAATGTAGTATGTATAATTACAATTATTATTATTTTAGGAACAATGATAACTTACAATTCTTTCAGAAATTTCCCGTGCAGTGTCGGAAGAGTAGGTGCCCGATGGCCTCATACGAGCCAACTTCCATTTTTCATGTCTAGAAGGTGGAGAAGGAGACTGAGGGGGGCTACCACCCTGAGATGGTGGTCTAGCATCTGCCTTTTGCTTGAGGATTTTCTCCTCAAGCTTCCTATACCCACCACGACATAATAGGTGGGGGTTTTTGTTATGAGCACTTGCTCCTTGTGCTTTGCTTCTAATTGCCTGTCACATACACATTAATTAATNANTTNATATGATATATATTTGTTAATGAGGAATTGAATAATATCAACTATACTAACCTGCCATTCCTCTGACATCCGACTCTCTTTAAAAAGCCGCCAAGTCTCCTCATCAATGGACTTATATGAACTACATGGAGACTTATGTTTAAGGTGTCCAAAGATATATCTTGATGTCAACTTACTTTTAAAGTTTCTGAAGTTTTCAGCAACAGTTGACAAACACTTATTTCTAAGTGTTGCGACATTTGGAATGTTAAATGTCAGCTGAAATAAACATAATAAAGTTGTATCAGTACAAAATTATCAATATAAACAAATTTTAATTCAAATGATATTAACTAACTTACTAATATATCGTTCCATATAATGTTCCGATCAACCTCGGACACATGATCAAAAGATGGAGTGAGAATACTAATCCTATCACGTGCCACTACTGCAAGGTATGATCGGAAGTCATCTGCATAGGGGCCAGTTGCCACACCCGTGATCACGTTCACATTCACTGGTGTTCTTTCACCACTATTCTTTCTGATCAAAAGTTGTTTCATCCTAGTGGGTCCTCTAGTGGATCTAGTAGGGGGAGCCTCATCCCTGAAGAATGTGGATGATCAGCCATATATCTGTCAAAATAAATAGCAACATGAAATATTAATAAAAGACTTATGTAATATCATATAATTTAACA